>NW_025222129.1:4506169-4592080 GCF_014066325.1 Apis laboriosa
AAAAAAAAAAAAAAAAAAAAAGAAAAGAAAAGAAAAGAAAAAAAACACGAAATGGTTCGCGTCCGTGTCATTTTGGAGAGAGGTTTGACCGCGTTTCAGCTCGTGGAAAGGAACGAGAATCGAATATCGATCTTTTTTACAGGGATTCGTTAATTTGGATAATTACTTGGATAATTAATTTGTTGTTTTTTCCTTCTTTTTTATTTATTTATTTTTTTTTTTTTTTTACTTTTCTTCTCTTGGGTTCGGTTGGTTTGAATAGGTTCGCCTTCGTTTGATTTCTTTTTTCGATCCTGGTTTCTATATATATATATATATATTTTTTTTTTTCGTTCGATATTGTAATTGCACGCTTATGAACTTTATCGTTAATTATTGATATTGAAATTAAAAAAAAAAGAAATCAAGCTTTACGAATTCAAATTTGATGAAATATATATCGATCTAGACATTTCGTTCATTTAAATTCTTCTATCGGAAGAATTCTTCTTCTCTTTAAATAAATTAATATCTTATTATAAAATGAAAATTGATAAAATTGATCTCGTTGAAAAAATATTTTTCGTAGCGTTTTTCCCGATCGATGATCGAACGAATTGTTTTCTCCGCTTCTTTAAATTTTATGAAATCATAACATCCTTCTCTTACATTCGAATAATTCCTGCCACGCTCGATAATTAATTTCATCAATTTTTCTCTTTTACGAAAGAGAGGGGAAAACCGTGTTCGCGTATTGTTCATCGTTCATCGCTTAACTAACAACGCGGCTCGTTAAAAAAAAAAAAAAAAAGAAAAAAAAAAGGGAATAACATTAGCGGTTTCTATCGTTCCACTGACACTTTGCTCGTTAAGAGTTTACTCATCGCAATTGAAAATTGCGCCACCGCCTCCATTGTTTCGCAACTCGATGCTTTACCGACTCCGGTAGCCAACGATTCAAACGAGACAGTTTGTCGAGAGTTTGCATGCTTTTTGCAGCTTCGAGCATTCTGGAAATTTAATTATCCTCGCCTCGTCTAAGCCGCATCGGTATGTGGACACATCGGTCGTCGTTACGATTGGCTGACAAAAGGAAAATTTCGATTCGATATTTTCTTCTTTTTTTTTTTTTTTTTTTTTTGTGACTCCAATGGAATTAAATCGATATCCCTCCCGAATGTTGATCGATAAATTTGATCTTCTATTATTCGTATCACTTTCTTCCCTCCTTTGACAATTTTTGATTAGACAAAGTTCCGTTTTATCGAAACGGCATTCTATTATCTATGCCGTTCACAATTCACAATTTTTTCGAAATTCACTTTGCGACTTCTTCCCTCGAATTCGTCCCTAAATTGCACTCGACGCGGTCGTGTACGTATTTCAATGTATATTTCANAAAAAAAAAAAAAAAAAATGTTTCATCTCTTCGTATATTCTGTCGAACGACTAATAATTGGTAAATTGACAAGTGACAATGTAGATTATAAACTTTTGTTACCACCCGAGTTTCTCAATTTTCCAATTTTTTCCAATTTTGCTCAACTTGCAAAAGTTCTCAACAATTTCGAAAAATTCTATTCGAAATTCATCTTCGTGTCAATCTTACGATAATTGTTAAAACTTTGAGACTCTTTGTATAATTTATCAATTGTATAAACTTTTACTCAAACTTTTTCATCATCTCTCGAATTGCAAAATTCATATTTAAAATTTCATTCCTTCATTATTTCATCATCTAAATTACTTGCAATTCTAAATTGCACGATCTGGTTGATTATTAGTTAAATTTCACTTGGTCAAATTCAAATTTACAAAATATTATAAATAATAATTCAACATATTGTGTTATAGATAAAATTATTAAATAAGGATAGGGATATTTTTTTTTCCTTTTTTTTTTTTTTCTTTTTTTTCTAGAAGAATAATTTATATTTCGACACGCAACGTGTTCGTGGAAAGGTTCATCGTTGCGCGCAAATTAACAGTATGAGGCAGGTTTATGTCGCCATTGATCGTCACTTTAATACCGAAATTTTTTTTTCTTTTTTCTTTTTTTTCTTTTTTTTTTTCCCCCTCCCCTATCACGCGCGTAAAAATCCTTTAAAATGTTACCGGTAGAAAATTGCTGTTTTCCAGTTTTAATAATGGTATAGATTTTCGCGTACGACGCGACAAATAATTTCATAAATTGCACTTGCTCTTTTCCGGTATCGCTGGCCCCGATTGCCAGGGAACTGTTTAAATTCTGGTATTAAAATGTTAACTCTGTATCGTTTTACTGCTTTTTCCATTTCGTATTTCAAACAGAAGGATAAATAATTTGTATGAAATTATCTTTTGCTTTATTTTTGGAAGGGGAGGGGGGAGAGGGGGATTAAATTAATTTCGTTAGAGAAATTTTTGAAATGTTTATTTCTTCGTTGCATCGTGGCATTTGTTTTGTATAAACCCTTGTCAGAAATTGAAAATTTGAATTCGATGAAAATAAGAATTTGAAAAGTTATTTCAAG
The DNA here is from genome assembly GCF_014066325.1 of Apis laboriosa. Classification (NCBI taxonomy): domain Eukaryota; kingdom Metazoa; phylum Arthropoda; class Insecta; order Hymenoptera; family Apidae; genus Apis; species Apis laboriosa. Next base: position 4,508,662 of record NW_025222129.1, read on the forward strand.
GATTTATTATTTATTCGTAAATTGAACACAGTTTGTATCCAGGACTAATTTTTTCATTTTGTTCTTTTGTTCTTTTAAAGAGATACGAAAGAATTATTTGTTACGAAGGAAAGTATTCAGTAAGGAAATTTAAATCTAATTGTTAATTAAACGTTGCAATATTTAACTTAATAAATCAATGATAAATCACAATTAGCAACATAAAAATATCTCCGACAGCAAACTATATTTCTCCATATAAATCACTCTCAAAATCTCAAAATAGGCTGATTAAACGACAGATACGTAACACTCACCATACCAACGTAAGCCACTTTCGATCAATTATTTCAATTAATCTCGAATGAATCTCGAACCATAACGCATTCTTCTTTCGCAAAAAGGAAAAAAAAGGAGAAAAGAAGATAGATTTCATCAAGCAAAAACAAGCAAAAGAGTAATTTCGTTCACGTTTCAGCCGAAGGTAAGGAAAAGATTTCCGTTTATTCTCAGGAAGGATGGAGGGGGGGAATGTTAAGAAAAGGTGGAAACATTTCCAGCGCAACTTCCACCCCTGACAAACTTACCCCTCACCCCTTTTTCGAGCGCGCTTTCCAAAGTTTCCTTTCGCAAAGTTTTACCTTGACCCAGCAGGCATCGGGAGGATGAAGTGCAGTGAGAATGCGCGCAACTGGTTGGCCCGACAACTTTGCCGACACGTGAGAATTGCAGATGCTTCCTCGCGCCTCTTCGCTTTTAAACGTCTCTGTGGAAGCTGTTAGACGCCTTGCTGCTCGTTTCTTCTCCGCTTCCTTTCATTTTCGTCCCTCCTTGCGTGTCTTCTTTTTCCCTTTCCCTGTCTTTCTCTCCACCCTCTCTTTCTTTCTTTCTTTCTTTTTTTTTTTCATCCCTCGAGGCGTCACCGAGAAATGTTGAAGTTGGCAACAGTGGATGAGCAGTGCGCTTCTGTGAAGTTGGAAGGAGCACTATTTTTTTCTTATCTATTTCTTTCGTCGGAAAAGTGAATTTTCTCCCGTATTTTCGACCGATGTTTTAATCTATGGATATTGATATCATATTGATATCAAGTTGAAGTTGGAAACGAACGAGAGAGAATCTGTTTTGTGATTCTCAAAAATTAGCCAGTATTTCGTAAGAAGTAGAGCTATTTGTTTAAATCGTCTCACCTCTCTTTTCCATTTCTTCGTTAATAATAGAAATAAAATTAAAACGTTTTTGCTTTTTGAATGATTCCGAGAGAAACGATTTCATGTACTCTCTTGGCCACGTGTACTTTTATCCTCGTTTCCCACAAATTTCCACAAAATCGACGGATGGCACCAATGATACCGAACCAGATTTATCATGGACCAAAATCGATTTATTAAACGTAATTATAATAGATCTCGTCAAAAGGCCAGGATTTACGATTCCGACTATTATCGCGTTTGTGATGCGATAGGAGTGGGCCGAGTTTAAATTTTTTATCGTGTTTTCACGTTGGCAGTTAAATATAATTTTGCACCCCCAGGAAATGGCAAGGCAGTGATGCCGAACAAAACGGATTTGAGGGTAGAGAGAGAGAGAGAGAGGGGGGGGAAAGGGAGAGGAAGAGAGAGAGAGAGAAAAGAAATAAAAATGAAAATAAAAAATTCGTTTCATCCGAAGTTTTTTGCTATGCGATTCGAGGGAGATGAGAATCGGTTGTTTAAATCGAATAATTTTGTTTCCCCCTCTTACTCCTCCTTCCCCTACCACTGTTCGAATTGCGGTCGTTTGTCACGTTTGACATACAGAAAATTCTTGCTCGCGCTTCGCCGCTGATGCGAACGATCCGAGCGTTTCGAATATTTCAATGATGATTCTTTATCGAGGCTGCGCCCTCCCCTTTGCCTTTATGAGAATGAAAATTATTTAATCGAATAATTTTTTTTCTTTTCTTTTTCTCTTTTGTTTATGGAAAGTTACGGGTATTTATTTGTTTATTTATTTTTTTAATAGGGTTGAACACTTTATTTCGGAATAAATAATTACTTGGAACGAAGCGAAGTGAATTTGCTTGGAAGGTTTAGTTGGAAATCTTGGAAATGAATATTATTTTCATTTTGAAAGTGAATGATATTCCATAATGATAGGGAATAAGAGAAGCAAAGTGTGTTCATTATTAACAAGAATTTGTACTTTTTTAGGGAAATCAGAAGATAATAAATATCGAGACACGAAAAATAACAAATGGAATAAAAAAAAATGTCAATAATTATTCCAATAGAAAGATGTTCTCGACGAATTTCAAAATTTTGAAATTTCAATCTTTTTAAATCTCTCTCTTTCTCTTTTTCTTTTTTCCTCGACATAGTTTGTTGTTTTTTTTTTTTTTTTTTTTTTAATGTATACATATTTCATAAGTGGATTGGTAAGCCGTTTTCAATATCTCAGGGATGAAAATAATTACGTAAGATGGAATATTAACGCAGTCTGATGACAGGTGAGAAGACATAAATACCGGATTGAAGCAATGTATCACAATTTTACATAATTGAGTGACAGACGCGTTGGCAGTGTCGCGCGTTGTCGAGTCAACTGTCCGACCGATGTCATTTAAATAATTGCCGTGGCATATTCGTCGAATTAATAATGAATAACTTCAATCGTGTTTAACAACTCTCCAAAGCGTTTTCGCTCCGTGTCTGCGCGTTTGATTGAAGTGAAACAAGATTTTCCACGTTTCGTCGAAACATTTATTTTTTTTATTTTTTATTTTTTTTTTTAATTCGTTAAACGACGACATTCTCCATGATTTGTTTAAACGTAAATTTAAATCCCGAGTGGCCACAAATATTTGCAATTTGCAAGGCGGTCAACAATTTTTTAATAATTCGAGATATGACAATAGAATTCCAAAAATTTCGAATAAATAAATTTTTAATTGTTCCCTCGATTCGTTGCGTAATAAAAGTATTCCAAACATTTCGAATATAATATGAAAAAAAAAAAAAAAGTAGTAATTCAATACAATTGTACTTCTTAAAATCTCAGATATTCCAAATATGAAATAAAAATTTCTTTCAAAATATATTCTTAAGCAACAAAAAAAAAAAATTTAATACATTTTAACTGTCACTAAAAAGTTATAATTACCAAAAAAACTTTTTCTAAAATATCAAACGTATCATTCTAAAATATCTTTCTCAAAATATTAAGAAGAAAGTATACAAAATGTAATGCTTCGTCATTCTAAAATTTAACTCTTCTTATTATTAACTTATTCTGCTCTTCAATTATTTTTAAACTTAAAAAGAAAAAAAAAACAATCTCATACATTCCAAACACGATAAAAGATAAAAATATATTTACGTAATCCGAACGTGAAAAATACGTGGAAAATTTACTTAATAGCTTAATAATTATACCATTCGTCTTGCGAGCGGTGCAAAACAGTTTCTCCGAGCGCGTGAAAACACTAACAAGCTCCTCTCGTTGCGGAACACTTTAGCCCGGCTGCCAAATTGAACGCGTGATTTAATTCGTGTAACGCGTCAAACACGGGGCCGCCATTTACGTCGATAGGTGACAAGCCAATTAAACGTAGCGAGGCGTTACGTCTTATGTATACACCGTGCTCGTTTCTCGAGCCTTCCTTCGTTGCTAATCAGGGGCAAAGAACCGTGAAGGGACCCGGTTCCTCGTCACGGTTTCCTCTAGCTAGTATCGCTTTCCAACCAGCGCGTCTCAACCTGGCAATCTGCGGCTTCGACCTCGCATATATAATTGCGCCAACCGATGCAACAGGGACGGCGTGCGATAGGAAATCCTAAAATTAGTGGGGATCGATCTGGTCTCCGGTACGAATCGATATCATTTGAGCGAGAATTTTAGGTTATTTTTATATCCGAGTTTAACGTTCGGACGCAAATATTGCCCTTTTTTTTTTTTCTTCTGCACCACGAGTTCAATTACGTTACGTATCTGTGATAATAGAAATCGCGTTATAGGAAATAGATAATCGATAACGAGTCAGATTCTGTCATCGAAAATTAGAATCACGCACCATTTGAGCATTTCACACGCCAGAATTGGAATATCGAGATATTTCAAAATTCTCTCCTAGTATTCGATACCACGTATAATTTCCAAAGAAAATTATATATATGGTATATATATATATAATATAATATAATAATTTCTATTCATTCTTCATTCTCAATTGTCAAATGATCTACTCTATTTATATATAAAAAAGAATTAAAAAAGAGAAAGAGCAAGAAAAGAGGAAGAAGAAAGATTCTAAAAGAAATCGTTGATCTCGTTATAAAAAAACGTATATTGTAAGAGCAAAGAAAATAATCGCTATGATACAAAATATAAATAATCCAATATAATTGATTATAACGATTCTCCAATACTTCTCCAAGCAAAAATTCCAAGTATCGATCCCATTATCGATCAATTTTGATCGATGTATCCTCGATTCGTAAATGGCCTCTCCATCCTGCATGAGAAATCCAATTAAAAAAAGGAAAGGAAAGAAACGAATAAACAACAATACGGAAGAAAAGAAAAAAAGAAAAAGAACAAATTTCAAAGAAAATTGTACATTAAGAGGAGCCGGTGAACAAAAGGATGATGGCAGGTGAACTCGATGATTTATGACGATGATCGCGCAACAATGGCGGCCGTGGCAATTTCTGCCCCATCATCCCCATCCCCCGGAGAAGGTAGCCGATTTATGCTAACAATAGACAAAGTTCATCAGAGACGTGTTTGGGATTCGGGAAATTTTGAAACACCTCCAGCTTCTCCGATTCCCCCCTCCTTTCCCTCATCCATGTTGGCTCATCAGTCACATGCGACTGTGTAACGTCCATTACACGCGGAACTGGCGAATGGATTAAGCAAATCGGCTCACGACGCCGCGTAACACGCCGTGCGCACGCATGGATACACGCACGCACACACGCAGCACATAGCACTCAGTATTCGTCGATGGACGTGCATCGATGCATACGATGGTGGTGCGTTCGTGTGGGTACACCTGGCCGCTTGTATCGCAAGCCGCAGAGCACCGGTTGCACCTAGTATCGGTTTGAATTTCCCAAGCCACAATAATTTTAGGTAGCGGTGACCATAAATATCTTTCGCTCGGTCGGTAATTTTAGGTCGGTAAGGCCGTCGCGTGGAGTCTGTCTCCTTGGATGGCGGATGGTAGCGAGCGGAGGGGGGTCTCGGGAGGATTTGGTGTCTCGACTGATGTCAGTTTGCTTGTTGTTACGTGCCGGTTGAGGGGATTTGAGATTATGATGATTGTGTTGTGGATGGGTTGTTTGGGTGATGTGATGATTAGGTAATGTTGTGTACGCGTTGGAATATTGTGCCTGCGCGAAATGTTTGGCAAATTGGATGTAATTTGACTTTCCTTTCGAAAATTAGGATTTCCTATATTGGATGAAATTTTACGCGGCAAAGAATTTCCGCCCATGATTTTCCAATGATCGCGTCGTGAAATTTTTTTTCGAAACGATTGAAGAAACTTATATATGGGGATTTTATCCGTTGAAATATTCTCAGCCCAATAATTATATAACGATATCTCCGTATCATATAAAGATATAATAACACGAAGATTAAAAATTTCTTTCTTTCGATTTAAAATTTATCATATGTTTATCACAATAATATCCATTAACAAAATTTTCCTCTCTCTCTCTCTCTCTCTCTCTCGATAAAACGAATCGAACCGGAACATCCTTATCTGGTTACTCGAACTTGGAGCCAGTTTTTCAAAAAATTACATCTTCTCGGCGTATTATCTACGCCATTGGTGGCCGCTGCGGGGGTTTCATATTGTACGGTGAATTAATGGAGGGAACCGGCCCCTATCTTCGAAATTATCATTCAATGCATTCCGCGCTGATATTATTTTTCGGTTATGCAAATAAAAGTGTGGCTCCGCCGGGAGCAATACGCGAATTCTCAGCAGAGGGAGGAGTTTCCCGTTGACTTTTATATCCGCGGTGATGGTCGAACGAAGAACGAATACAAGATAAAAATATGTATATAGGATACATAGAAAAGTTCTCGTAGGAGGAAACTTATTCGATTCTCGTGGCATTTCTCGAATCTTTTCGTGGCGAATTTCTTCGATGCTGGCTTCTTCGATCGATTTCGAAATTAATCGAATGCGCGATTCGATCCCTATGGGGGTAGAAAAAATATTTCTTCTTCAGAGAGAAATATTCATGTCACGATGTCACAAAGACGTGGAAGCAAGTCAAAAAGAAATTTGCGATGAAATTTTTCATAAGATTTTCGTTGTTTATTTATTTATTTTTAATTTTTTATTACTCTAAAATTTATTATAAAATTTATAATAAAAAAATTCTTTAAGGGGATTTTTCGTAAGAGCATCCATTATTTTTTAATTCTTCAAATTATAAAATGGGTAGAAAAAATATTTATATTGATAAGAAAGAAAATATAGTTTAAGCGATTAGAAAACAAAATTCTCCTTTTTTTTCCCAAAAAGAATCGAAGTATTTTTCCATGGATCGCGTTCCAAAAATATCTATATCAGAAAAAAAAAAAAAAAAAAAATCAGAGAAAAATGTAAAAGTTATGGAGAGGTTTCGCGTTAAGGGGTTGATATTGCGCAAGAATCGGTTATTATTGGATCTTTGCCGTTTCCGTGTGCGCTAGTTCTAGTTTATCGAAAATTGCGAAGCGATTTAACGATGTACTTATGTATCTTAGTGACAAATTACGAGCCAAAATAATTTCGTAATGGTTAAGGAACGACTTGTTACTTCGATGAGTCATGTGTTTGCACGGTGTAGAAATAAACAGGATCGTGGTATTGCGAAAATAATCCGGTACAGACATTTTTAAAGATGAGATCGATCTTCTATATATTTCTCAATATAATTCCAGGAAAAAACGATTCGAAATATGACAATAGGTCTGTAAGTTTGTTCTTCTTCTTCTTCTTTCTTTTTTTTTCTTTTTTTTAATTTTTTCCCCTCATTTTTATCGTGTAAATTTCTACCCGCGCAATATATGAAGGTTATCGCGAATTTATATGAAAATGCGGCTCGTTCGGACGGAGATCAGTTTTTAATAGGTTTTTTTTTTTTTTTTTTTTCTTTTTTTTTCCCCCCCACGATAAAATGTTCCTTTCATTACGTTATATTTGATCAACGCAGCCATGAAAATCGTTATTCGATTCGGGCTCGATATCGCGAAGCCTATTATTTACAGGAGCGGAAACACGATATTTAAAAATATTAAAATGTGATAACGGATATTGTTCTAGAAAAGGATAAACGAGAGAAGATAGGGAAAAATACATACGTGTAATAATAATTCAGATGGAAATCGAATAAAAATTGCGAGGGACCGTGTGGCATTGTATAATTTGCAAATTAATTTCGAAAAAGAAGGGACTTTGATAAATGCTATATCCCCGAAATGTTTGCAAGTAACAAAGAAGAAAAATATTTTTCCCCATCGTGAGGATAATATTTTTTAACCAAAAAAAAAAAAAAGCAAAATAAATAAATAAATAAAAAAGAAAATACAAACATCGCCTAGTCTTCAAAACACAGATCATCGTGCGATGAAATTTACAATTAAAAAAAAAAAGAAAAAGAATTTTTACCCACAAATGTGGAAATAAAATTCAACAAATTCTCCAAGTTTAATTAATTACCAGATACAACATTCACACGTCCAAAACGCGTCCCATAATTGTTTCCCAGAAAAGAAGAAGAAGAAGAAGAAGAAAAAAAGAGTGACGCCATTATTACTCCGCCATTTATATATACGCGTTTCTTCTTAAATAGTCGCGTGATCGCAGTTTTTATCCACGCGTTAACGCGTTGCAGAGTCGATGAAAGAGTCATCCCACCCCGCGTGAAATGGAATTGTAAATCGTGGCGGAAGTGGCCCCCATGATGCACCACGCATTCTCTCATTTCCCCTCATCTCCGATGCACACATTTCTTTCCCTCCGTATCACCGTTTCCCAGACCTCTCGCCCACACCTCAGCACATATCACCGCTCAAATATTCATTCCCCCCTTTCCCTCCTTTTCTTCGACTCCGCATTGCGCCGACTTTCTCATTTCAGAGCTCACTCTCCTCCTCTGAATTTTCCCTCTTATCCCTCTTTGTCTTCGTTATATTGAAATTTTAATTTTTCATTTCCTCCCCTCTCCCCGCCCATTTTTTTTCTTTTTTTTTTTTTTTTTTTTTTTTTTTTAAATCTCGAATAATATCGGGGGAGACGAAGTTAATTATCGAGGTAAATAAAGCGATTATTTCGTCGAGGAGAAAAGTTTCCATCTATGTTTTATTTTTTTGTTGTTATTGAGATTGTTCTTTGTTCATTGGAATATCGTTGTTATTTTTATTAAGATAGGAAGGTAGTTTCGATTAACTCGAAAAAAATGTAATCGAGCGACATTTGACGAATGACAAGAGATATTTGCATAGAGAGCGAAGGAAAAATACTTGAAACAACGTGTGCACGAGGAAACAAATGGAAGTTGTCGAAAGAGTGACAACACATATTTTATGCTAACGTTATGAAAGATACTATCTATATTAGAACTGATACGAGAAATTTGTATTATTTCCTTTTCAATATTAAACTGGATAACGTTACATCTCTAAAAGTTGAATGTTAATTACCTTTCGTTAACTATCTTCTTTTATTTCCTTTTTTTAGGAAAAATCGCGATATCTTATTTTAAAATTTTCCTTAAATCTTCCAATTAATCCAAACCTTCCTTAAAATATCTCGCCATAATCCTCTTCATTAATAAAAAAGAAAAATCACTTCCAAAGCTTGCTTTGCAAACAATGCCCAATTACCATCGAAGAATTCGTCGAGGACAATCTTCTTTGAACCATAAATGCCTCTCTCGATACTCGAACGAGACTCGAAACTTTTTTCTATCCCAAATCCTTCTTCCATCGTTGTTCTCAGAAAAGTTCACTCATTATAAATAGCGCGTACACGGAAGAATGATCGCGCGTATGGAAACGCTTCGATCACGCATCCCCTCCTCGAAATTTGCACCCGAACGTTTTCCAAATTTACGCATAACGTGTTTTCTCTTGGTCCCCGTTGATATAACCACCGCGAAACATCGCAGGATCGGTTGGCCGGCCGTGTATAATTAATTAACGTCTGTTTATGCTTTACGCGGGCTTATAAATATTCATGGAGGAGCGGGCCAAGATGCATAACCGGTCCAACCGGTTGATTTTCCGAAAAATCGATCGAAATTGTTGCATCTCGTTCGAATGTAATAACTTATGAAACTTGTGGTTTTTTTTCTTTTTTTGTATTATTATTATTCATTTCATTTTCGTTCGTTTCTTTTTTTTTTTTTTTTATTTGTTAAAAATGCGAGAAATTATTTTTAGATTTTTGGATTTTTGAGAAGAGAATAAATATTTACGTATCGAATATTTTATATAAATAGTAAAATGGGTTTCAAGTATTTGAATTATCGAAGAGTGAATATTTTAATATCATATTGGAAATTTTACTTGTTCATTCATTATCTATTTTTAGTGGATTTTAAGAGGGATTTTGAAAAGTATTATTAACAATCGTTAAATTAGTAATATGGAGTTACGTGGAATTGTTGATGATTAGGAAAAAACAAAGGTATTTTTTAAAATTGTTGAAAATTTTGTCCATTAGTTTATCACGAATTTGGAAGGGATGGAGGAGAAAAATATTCGTCGAAATTATTTGTTAAATACATCGATTCTTCGACGACGAGAATTGTATAAATTTTAAATTCGTAAATCTCTCTTTACTTGAAAATTGTCAACAGAATTTAATTGTCTGAAAGAAAGTATTGAAAGTGAAACTAAAGATTTCACTATGATGATTTTTCAAACTTATGCGTGTATATATATATATATATATATATATATATATAATTAAAATTGAAAACACATTTTCATTGGCGAAGTGAATTGTCAAATAATAATACCAAACAGATATATTAATTAATAATTTCATGCAGTTTAAACTGATTGAAAAATTGAAGCGCCTATTTCGAATTATGAATTAAAATCGGGCGATTGAATTTTGTGGATCGGGGGAACATGCGTGAATTAATAATTTGATGAATTTGATGAGTCGGGAGGGGAGAGTCTCGTCGAAAACCGACCGTATTATTAATTGCAATTTATCAGTTATTGGTTATGAAAATGTAAAATGAGAAACATTCCGCGCTCTCTGTACACGTCGAGCAGAAGGTAATATCCTCGATATCACAAATATTAATCGAATGTTTGTAAATCGTCTGCATCGGATCTAATTGTTAAATCTGTTGCCATTCCCTCCCCTCCCAAAAAATTAACGCGAAAAATTATGATAATATTTTTTTTAAATTCCAGAAGGATCCGCGATATTTTTAAAGTGGATCGGTATGAATCGCTGAGAGAATTATCTCGCGATGGAACGATGGGTAATAAAACGGAAGGCAGGGAATGAAAAGAAAATGGAGAATTAAAGTCAGAGATTGATTATTGACGTTGTTATTTGGAAATTGGATTCGATTATACGGAATTCTAAGTGCTACATATTCCAGATTGGATATTTGAGATCGAATTTCAATTCAATCGTTTAATTGATTCACGACGATCGTGCAACGTTGATCAAGATTATCGGTAATCACGAATCGATAATACGATTTCTTACAATTTTTTTTTCCCAGCGGTTATAAATGACTTATTATTAATTCTAATTAATAAATCTTAAATTATAGGATAGCTATAACCGACAATCCCAAATTACAAATTCAAGTTTGGTCATTTATAATTAATCACTTCTAATCGAGGAATATCACGGATCACGATAATTTTCATCCTTTTATAGCAATTATTCCGATCTTAAATCGCATCCAAATTAATCTTTAATCACGTACGTATAATTAATTATTGGTAATTGAGAAACGGATTAACTTTCATTTTTCTTTTAATAATAATTATAAACCGGTCACTTATAATTAATTGAATCAATATATTAACTCAATTCAATTTCAACAAACTCTATATGATGATGTAATAATCTAAATGGCACGTGCAGTTTTTTTTTTCTCCCCCACTTATAACCCAATCGTTAAGTAGCATCCAAATTATTAATCTTTGATCACGTACGTATAATTAATTATTGGTAATTGAGAAACGGATTAACTTTCGTTTTTCTTTTAATAATAATTATAAACCGGTCATTTATAATTAATTGAATCAACAAATTAACTCAATTCAATTTCAACAAAGTCTATATGATGATGTAATAATCTAAATAGCACATGCAGTTTTTTTTTTCTCCCCCACTTATAACCCAATCGTTAAGTAGCATCCAAATTATTAATCTTTGATCACGTACGTATAATTAATTATTGGTAATTGAGAAACGGATTAACTTTCGTTTTTCTTTTAATAATAATTATAAACCGGTCATTTATAATTAATTGAATCAACAAATTAACTCAATTCAATTTCAACAAAGTCTATATGATGATGTAATAATCTAAATAGCACATGCAGTTTTTTTTTTTCTCCCCCACTTATAACCCAATCGTTAAGTAGCATCCAAATTATTAATCTTTGATCACGTACGTATAATTAATTATTGGTAATTGAGAAATTTTAACTTTCATTTTTCTTTTAATAATAATTATAAACCGGTCATTTATAATTAATTGAATCAATATTAATTCAATTCAATTTCAACAAACTCTATATGATGATGTAATAATCTAAATGGCAATTTCAACGTGCAATTTTTTTTTCTCCCCAATTATATAGCCCAATCGTTCAACTTTCCTTCGTAAATAAGTATTTTAAAGTATATTATATTTGAAAAATAAATAGGTGGAAAAATAAATGAGAAGAAGGAAAGAAAGAAGATCGTAAGAAGAATATCATCGCTATATTTTTCCGTGTGTATTCGTCGTGTATTTCCCCTCTGGTCACATTCAAAATTGCCCTCCCTCGTCAACAATACATAAACACACGCGCGCATACACCGTGATACCGTTCCCAGTAACTGAAGTACAAATACGTGGAGAATCGAGTTCGGTAACAACTAATTAATCCCTCGCAGTCGTCGTGATTTAATTAACGTGAACACTAACGCGAAATTTCGTCTAGCTTTAGGTTACGTTACAAGTTACATAGGATTGAATTTCGACAATTTCATATGGGCACGATTAAGGGAAGTAATATTAGTTTGTGGAAAATTTATATTTGCACACTCGCGGTGGAACGTTTCGATTGATCCACACATTCCTGGATAGGTGGAACAATGCAAATGGTAATCGATTAATAACAATCGAGTCGATTTTCGCCGCTCAAAATCTGTCGAATCAACGGTTGATAAGCGAGAAAACTTACCTTCACGAATGCTATTTCCACAGCAATGAATTTTCACCAAACGGAAAAATTGTTCGATCGTTTGGAAAAATTAGAATTCCTGTCCTATTGCGTAAATTTTTTGAAAATTTAATTTAATCCTGTTCTATTTCCTTTGTAATCTATATTTTTCGTTTTAGAATACTCGAATAATTTCCTGAGAAAAGAAATTGGATTAGTGAAAGAGATATTATTAGTGGATAAAAAATTTCGACGTAAAGAAATTCGATAAAAATTCTCCGTCCCAAATCTCTGTCTGTAAAAATAATTTTACAGATTCAATGCGGCGATATCGTTAAATGAATATAATTAATTACACAAAAGCGATCACGATTTTAATCTCATCGATATCAAATTCTATCCTTCCCCGGTTAGTTAATTAAAATCCCATTTCGAATTCAAGCAATCCGATAAAATTGTAAAATTACACCTATTCCAAGATTATTGAGCACAGATTCTTAAAATTCCTCCTGAAATTAATAATATCTTATTATTATCACACGTTCTAGAAAAAATACGACTACGAAAGTCGAACATTTTTACTCGCCATCGCATCTTCCAACAATTAAATGAACTCGCGCAAACGCGGACACATAAACGATTGTCCAAATACGATTGAGACGAGGGTGAGGGGCCTCGATTGATATTCAGGATCCGTTGGATCGGAACGAATTCGTCGATTAAGCTCCCCCCTCCTCCCCGATTGGCGGCTCTTGACGAGAAGAACGCGCGCGATTACGCGGTGACAATTGATCAAAGCACTTTCGAAACTTATTTGCGGCGCGCCGTGGCCAGCTGTGTGTAAAGTTGGAATGCGGCGCGTGTGCCACGCGGTGTGAGTCACGGACCGCGTGCTAAATTGAGATGGCCGGACCACGATCGGCCACGACACGCATTCGTCACGGGCGGCCGGCCGTTCTTATGGGGAAAAATACGGGCGACAGAGTTTTTGGGAGGAGGAGGAGGAGGAGGAGGAGGAGGAGGAGGAGGAGGTGAAGGAGGAAGAGAAATTTGATAAGCATAAAAAAAAGAGGAGGAGGAGAGAAGGAGGATAAATGGAAACGAGTATTGGTCGATTGTGTAACACGTTTACGTTCGAAACCTCGTTTCGTTCGTCAAATCGTCCCCGTGATATTTTGAATTTAGATTGTGCACGAATAATTTCTGTGCAATTTTTACACAGAGACTCGTTATTATATTTTTATCAAAATTGCTTCTCGTATAAATTTCAAAATCGACGTGTATACGAGACACGTTTTCTTGTAAAGTTGTAGTATGATTACATTTTAAAAATATACAGGTTTTATAAAAAATATCTGTACAATTTGATGATTCGAGGAATTAATAACAGTTTAAACGCACAAAGAATAATCTTAGGAGATTTTAATAATAATTTCAAGATGAAAAGAGGGCGAAATATTTTTCTTTTTTTTTTTTCTTTTTGAAAATTATCTCTATAAATTTCAAAATCGACACACGTTTTTTTTGTGAAGTTGTAGTATAATTATATTTTAAAAATGGATATGGGTTTTGTAAAAAACATCTGTACGATTTGATGATTCGAGGAGTTAATAACAGTTTAAAGAATAATTTTATGAGATTTTAATAATAATTTCAAGATGAAATATATATATATTTTTTTTTGAAAATGATCTCTATAAATTTCAAAATCGACGTGTGTACGATACGTTTTCTTGCAAGTAGTATATTGTAGAATTAAAGTTGTAATTGAAGAATCTAAAACCAGTCGATTTGACTGTATTAACGATTCTATTATTATTTAATGATTCTATGTATATCAATTTCCAATTTCCAATTAATAATAGTATTCAAACGCACAAAGAATAATCCTAGGAGATTTTGATAATAATAATTTCGAAATAAAGAGTGGGCAAATTTTATTTTACACCTATTACACCGAAACCACATAGAAAAAAATGAAAAAGAGACAATTTTAAAAACATCGTGGATAATTCTGCATCCAGCAAGGATGGATAAAAACGCTCTATTAACCCAGAAACATGCATTTCCATAAAATACCCGGGAAGGAAACGGCTCCCGTAGAGCCGAGATCACGAGTGTCCATTCCATTTTTCCCATCCGTTAATCAATTTCTTCCCCCTGGAAGGTGAAAACGGGTCTGGGAAACTGGAGTCGGAATTTTTTTCCACGTTTACACGAGGAGAAGGGTTGAACAGCAACGAAAAGAGAAGAAAAAATAAAAAAAAATAAAAAAGAAAGAAAGAAGAAAAGAGAGCAAAAATTTATATCGTTATTAAATTCGAATGTAAAACAGCCTCGCGTGGTATGTTCGTATGAAAGAAAGAAAGGGAAAAAAAAGGAGAGAGAGAGAGAGAAAAAAAGGGGGGAAGGTTTTGCAGAGAAATGGGAGGACGAAACGTCGAAAGTACCGTTTTCCGTCGCGTTTTGTCTGAAAGCTTTGTTTTCTCTCGTCCCGCGGAAAACACGCACAAGTGTGTCTCTCCTCTCCTCGTTGGAAAAGCGCGCTTTTACCTTGGCGCGATCGCCGAGAGAAGAAGCGACGATACCCTCGTTTCATTTCGAAACGAGATAGTTGAAAATTTCATCCTCGAGGAAATTTCGAGGTTTCTTTCTTCCAAAATTTCCCTCACTTCGGACAAATAAAAGTTTCATTCAGAAGATCTCGAAGATTTTATATTTATAAAGACAATTGATTAATCGCGAAACTTAAAGAACTTTTATAGATATAATTTTTCTAAAGAATTTGATTAAAGAAGAAAATTAAATTAAATTAAAAAATATTCCTTTTGCGTGTACCGTTCGCTTAAAATCTTCTTAACCTTCCCTTCGAAAAAAAAAAAAAAAAAAAAAAAGAAGGTCCAAATTTTCATTATCCGCAATGAAATAAATCTCGATTCAAATTCACGTTAAAGGCAGGATCGTTGAGAGGCATATGGCGCGGTCGTTTAAACATTTATGTTGGCATTAAACGTGACAACGCGGCGTAGAATTTTTGGACGTGGCTGGGTCCGGCCACGCGTTACAACGCGAATCGTTTATCATGTCAAAATTATCTAATTATTCGGGAGGGGGTGGTACGGGAAAGGGTAGCGAAAAGGGAGGGATGGTGGAAATTGTACAAGCAGGAATGCGTCGCGTGTTACAATTCGCCCCTCGTCCTCATCGATGTAATCTATAACGGGGCTATAATTTGCAGCCGTGGTTAAATTGAAAATCGTCCCTCGGATCTCGCCGATAAAGAAAGAAAAGTTTCGAGTGAATGAAACGAACGAAAATGCGAGAAAGCTTCCCTCTCTACACCCCCTTCGTTCGAGTTACGTTTCAATATGACAACTCGATGTCGATTATTTCATTTTTAATTTATTATACGAAGAATAATTACGATCAGAGTATTTTTTTAATATTTTAGAATCTTGAGAGATGGTCGCTTTGTATTTTTAAGTACAATAAAATAAATCTATTTATCTATCTGTGATTTCGTTTGTTTGTTTTATTTATTAACACTCGCCACTTTTATTTATTGCGTTCCGTATTATAAAAGTACTCGATTCGATATTTTAATGGATTTTAACGAGGGATTTTTCGAGAGATTATTCGAGGGAAATTTTGAACATTTGAATCATCGTATCGTGTATCTTCTTAAGGACAATTTCTATTTTTCTTTTTTTCTTCTCGAGCTATCGATTATTTAACTCTGTTCACTCTCTCGCGCCGTATATTCGACAACAAATTCAAATTCGATTTAACGTAGGGTGGCGCTCGCTCGAGCTATATGTTTGTCATTATTTTTAATGACGTTTTAAGGAGGGTAACGGATAATCGGAATCAGATTCGATATTGATGAGGAACGATTACGAATTGAATTCGACGGATTGACATTATGGTACGCGTCCCAATATGATTTAATTAATGGCTTTAATTCTGCCGCACAACTATGTGCAAAACTGCACCTGTACACGCACGCTTCAAATAGTAATAATTCAATTAATGAAACGTAATGAGATTTCTCAACGATGAGGGTGGCCGGTATGTGATCGCGATTAAAAGTGCACAACGTTTACACGATCCATATTCGTCGTTCAAAATCGATGATCTTTTTCGAGTTAACGTTTTTTTTTTATATATATATCTACGTTTTGTTCAAATTTTCGAAGAAAAATTTAAATTATATCTCCGTATACACTTATTATTCACGAAAATAAAACTTTAATTTTTCACGTTAAAAAACATATGAAGAAATTAAAATTTTTTAAAACTTCAAAAAAAGAAGATAGATATAAAGGAAGCCATCTCGATCAACTGTTGAGATGTGTCCATGAGGCTTAAGAAATTACGAATGAATCCTCGATTCAATGATTTATATTTCTTTTTTTTTTTTTTTTGAAAATTGTACCATTTTCCAGAATTATGTCTGTCGTAATTTGAAATAGATCAATGAGAAGAGACGACAAGGAAAAGGAGATAGTCCTTGGATCAAAAATTACCCTTCTCTTTACACGACGATATTTCGGGAACCGGAAATCGTATCGAAATAAACGAAAAAAGATGTTAAAGAGCAAAGTTCTGCATTTCCAATGAATTCGTTCATTCATCGACAAAAAGGGAGTGGAAAGTTTTCCTAATTCTGATCGGTCAACGTAAATGATTTAAAGAATAACGTTTTCTTCACGCACGTTTTTAAGGGCAAAGTTCCTTTTCATTATCTTTCGTTCGTCGAACGAAGAATCGCTATCTTCGAAGTTGTATATAACGATTTAAACTTTTCCTAATTTTAATACGGTTTAATCGAGATTTGAGAGAGAGAGAAACCATATAATTTCCATAATTAATTCTTCCACGAAATACGAAATATACGGTTATCTGAAAGAATGGAACTGTTTCGAAATGTAATTATTTTTTCTTGGGATCAAAGGAAAGAATATTCGTTCTCTTGCGACCAGAAGCAACTAAAATATTTATAAAACGCGCGTTTTCAAACACATCCCCGGGTTATATTCGGCGGATTTGTAAGAATCATTGGCGAAGAAATATCGCACGACGCACAAAGGAGGACAAGAGCGAAGATAGAAGTAAGAAAATCGTGGATGGTATTGAATGGTATCGTTGCCTGTGAAACCAAGTTTCTCGCTTTTTTCACCTTTTTACAGCGATACCGCCGTGCCTGAATGGGCCGTGCGCGTGTACGTTGTGTACTTGCCCAACATTTTAAACGATCTTTTTTTTTCTTCTTCTTCTTCTTCTTCTTCTTCTTTTTCTTTTTTTTTTTCTTTTTTCGGCGGAAGAAAACAAGCCGCGGTAGAATTTCACGTAGGTTTAAAGAAGATATCGTTGTCGAAACAATCTCGAAAAATCTGGAAACTTTACTCGGAATTCTAAAAAGAGCGCTCGAAAAGTACACAAGTAGATTCAAGAAAGCAAACAATTTTACTTACGCTAAGGAATGTTTAACGAACTAATTTCGGAATGCGATTCCTTCCACTTTGATCTCTCTTCCCTTTTCACGATCCCGCCGAAATATATAAGAAAAATACCATTCTTTCTTCGAACTTTTCTTCGAAATTTAATAATACACGGATATGAAAAAAATCAATCGTTTTTCAATTCCAATTTTTCAACGATTTGTTTAAATGAAATTCTTCTTTCTTTCTTTCTTTCTTTCTTTCATTTTCGCACGACGGAGCGAAAATAAATAAATTTTACGCAACAACACATGGACGAGAATCGAGGCCGTGTTGTTCTACAAAGTTCCAAAATTCACGAGCGGAATATAATCAGGAACTGCGCAGCCATAATCCAATGAATTATTCTAATCACTATTCAGTTACGATTCGTGTTACGTACGATACGCCGCGGGATTTAATCGGAAATAAGCACGCTGCGGCACAATCGTTACCCTCCACCCCCCTCCTCCCCACCCCCAAATGTAATACTGTGGTAATGACAATAGTCGCGCAGTTAAACGATATTTAATACTAATTATTTGTTACGTTATTCAACGAGACATTTATAGCGCTCGTGCACTTGTTCCCGGGTATACCATCGTCGGAACGGCAACAACAACAACAACAATCTCCTTTCGGCCATTTTTTCTTTATTTTATGATTCGTGAAATTTCGTTCAAGTTTCGATCGAAACTTCCTCTTCGATCGAAATGGAAAACAACATTTAAAATTTATCCTAAATTTATATAAATAATTATTTTTGACGGGACGAAGATACTATTATTTTCGTCTCTTCATTGTTGACGATCGATTGAAAAATAAGCATAAAGAAAGTACGAATATTTTTTTTGATTAATAATAATACGAAGATAAGAGTAATTTTTAAATTCTAAAATTTACAATAATACAATGATGAACCAGTTTCTCGATTGCTTGGAAGAAAGTTTAAAAATCAGGTAGGTTTAAAATTTAAATAAGCATCGATCTTATGGTCTTGGACGATTTCGAGTGACAAGGGAGAGGCAGAGAAGAGGGAAGAAAAGATAGAACTGTCTTAGTGGAACAGTTGCGGGCAGTTCGCCAGTTGCGCTAATCGTTAATGCATTCTTACGTCTTGTGACGCTCGATCGATCACACCTTTAGAGAAATCTAAGCGATATTTTGCGACCCTTTGAGATCAGGTATGTTGACATAACGCGATCTCGGTGTCTCGAATTTCTTCCAGTACCTGATTAAGACTCTTTGTTAAGATCTACGTTTCTTCAGAATCTATTTTCTGGTGCTGGTTTTAAATAACTCTTAACTCCCCTAAGAGGAGTCGAAATCATTCTAAAATTCTTGTATACTATTCCATTCGTATATGGGCGATGTAATGTAACGATAATTTTTTAGAATAATTCGTGAAATGCATTCCTTCTTCTCTCGATACGAATTATCTCCGCCAATTATTACAACATTAATAATAAGAAATAACATTTTCCACCTCTATACACCTCTATAATATTTTCCATCCGATAATTCTTCCATCCACAACGATTCTACCATCGCGAATCTCAATTTCATAGCCACGATTCTCCCTTTTTTTTTTTTCAAATTAAAAACGACAAAAAGAGAGGGGGAAAAAAAAAGATAGAAAAATCCACTCTACACTCTCTCTATTGTACAAAGGAAAAATTGATTCGTGCATTATAATCACGGGATATAAAATTACGAGAAAGATAGAGAGAGAGAGATAGAGAGAGAGATAACGCGTTATTCCAATCATCCATCCATCCACCTTCTTCTCCCTCGTTCCTACACGAAACAAGAGACAGAACAAACATTTTTCTTTTTCTTTTTTTCCAACGATACATACGTACAATTTTAATGAAGACCCTTCCCTTGGATCGAGGATATTCATTAACAGGACAATTTTATCGAATGTAATATATTTCCACGCATTAAAGGGCGCGCTTAAATTCCAAAAGAACCATTTTAATTAGCGTCGTTTCGACGTTCATTTAATTCGCGTATTTTTCCTCCGTTTCTCGCGCCCACGGATTTTGGTCTAATTAATCTGGGGACCCCTCCCTCCCCCTCCTCTGATGCTCAGGGGAACCGGAGTGAAATTGCATATCGCTCCGAGTTATGCCGCCCATTGGACCACCGCCAACGTGCACTTGTTACTTTTATCTGTCGTGTATCGTTCACTCAACTCGTATTACTTAAATTAAACGAACGGTTTATACGGTTTCGAATCACCGTTTCTTCTTCTTCTTTTTTTTTTCTTTCCTTTCTTTTTTCATTTCTTTTTCATTCGGGAATTTAATCTACATTCTTTGTGCGTACCCGCGCGTGTCATTAACCGGCCTCATGGATCTCGTCGACGATCGAGTATAACCCGAGGAATATATAAAATACGAGATTTTTTTCCTTCTTTTCTTTTTATTTTTCGAAATGGAAAGAATCGATTTCGAAGAATATTCGTGGTATAATTGGATCAAGAAAGAGAATCTATTTTATTATTCCTTTTTTTTTTTTTTTTTTTTTTTTTTTTTTTTAGTTGAATGGTTACGATAGTATTAAATTGTTAATAATAAAAATCTGCTACAGACAGGTTTTCTATCGACTTGTTACTTCAGCGATTGAAGATGTCACGAGTTATGAGAGATCTTCCACGTTTCAAATTAATTTTTGATAATTGCAAAGTGACGATGAATAGTCTCATGTATTACCAAATTAAATAATCAACAAAACAGTTAAAAGTTACAGAAATTGCAAAAGCTTTACAATTACGATCGATACAACAATTTCAAATTATTAGATGTATTATCAAACATCTATAAAACTAGAAATTCTTCTCTTTAAAAATCTCCCACCTTGTATATCTATGTTCGACATCAATAAAAAAAAAATTCCAATAATCTCATCGTTCCTACATCCAATCTTGAATCAAAAAAAAAAGAAAGAAAGAGAGAAGAAAAATCTCGAAACAACCGAAATCAAAACGTTTATTATTACACACCCCTCACATCCCACACAGTTGCATTCGCCTGTTCGGTCGCGCGTGAAGGGTGTCGCCGGCCACGGGGTTATATATCCAATAAAGGTGGAATTGCGGGGGTGCAAACACGAGGTGAGGTGAGGTGTACGTGGAATCTACGCATTGATGTTTAATGCAAAATTCAAATCGTATCGCCACCCCTCCCACCCCGTCAAGATACCCTCCCTCTTTCGTTCCTCTTTCCTTCTACGTTTCCACGATGCGGAGGGCAACATATGACGCAATCTTGGCAGGCATTGTCAGGGAACCGGAGACATCTTTAATGTATGAGATGGAGGGGAGGGCGGGCTAGCTGCCACCGGTAATTGTCACTGTGTCGATCCAGGGAGGAGGGGAGGACGTGTGCAATCTCTCGTTTCCATTTTGCGTAGAAATTTCGTACGCCACCCCTCTCGCCAAAAACTCTCTCTCGTGATTTTCGAAAGTTTCGATGCTCGTGTCTGATTCTTCGACTCTAAATAGTGATAATAGTGATAATGAAATTTGGTAAAACGATTGCCTGAAGTAAGACAAAAGATGTAATCAATGATCAATTGATATCTCGATCAAGAAAACGGATAAATATAATACAGAATCATCCAGTTTGCCAATCAATTCGCCTTTGGACTACTAATTGTTTTTAATTTCCTTTAAGATATCGTGAAATCTTGAAATCTTGTAGAGATTCAAAATATTTCCAAAACAAATTATCGAGAAAAATCCAAAAACTTACAATCATTCTATTATTTCTGATTACCGCTATTCCTAATATTCCTCACTCCTTCCTACAACAAAGAGAATCAAAATAATTTGAAACAAATGTAACGAGTCTCAATATAATCTAATCCAAGTTTTTAATTCAGATCAACGATCGATAACGATTTTTTTTTTGCAATTATATTTGAATTTGGTCCAACAATTTTGCACGCGTGTACACGCCACGGCCTCCTCGCTTTGTTTCGCAACGAAAGGGATGGCTGTCGTTGCCGCGACAAACGTCGTCGTCGATACTCTCCCCGCAACGGGGGAGAAGAGGAAAAGGAAAAATTTATTGGCGCGCCGTTTCCTTTTTCACCGAGCTTTATTGGCCGGTCTCCTCTTCCTCCTCCTCCTCCTCCTCCTCCCGTTTTCCCTTTTTACTCGCCGGATTTTCGAGGGCGTTTCTCCTCTCGTCTCGTTGCTTGACCCGGTTTCCAGCCTTGCTCTCCTCTCCGCTTTCTTGGCGCCGCGTGCATTGCCTCGTTGAGATATCCCCGATTTTGACGCGGATTGATTCTACCAGAGAGAGGAGGGAGAGGAGGAGGAGGGGGGAGGAATTGAGATTGGTACGGGGCTTGAAATTATTTTGATTCTCGTTGTAGGGAGGAATAGCGATATTAGGAATAGCGAAATAATAGAATGGTTGGTGTAAAATTTTTGAATTTTTCTCGGTAAATTTGTTTTGGAAATTTTTTTGCACGAGGAAAATTGAAAAAAATCTCTACAAGATTTCAAGATTTCACGGTATCTTAAAGGAAAGTTTAAAGATTTCTTATGATAATTTTGAATCTTTCTTTTTTTTTTTTTCTCTTGATAATTTAGAAATTATCTTTTCTAAGAGAAATTAATATCGTTTACGATGTTCAACTTTTAGCAAGTAAAATCGAGATCTCTCAAAGATTTCAAAGATATTTTAAAGAAAATTTTAAAGAAAATTTTAAATTCTTATGATTTTGAATCTTCCTTTTTTTTCTTGATCATTTAAAAATTATCTTTTCTAAAAGAAATTAATATCGTTTACGAAAATTTAGCAAGTAAGAAGTAAAATTGTGATGAAAGATTTCAAGATTTCTTATAATAGTTTTGAATCTTTCTTTCTTGGATTCTCGACGATTTAAGTGAAAAATATCGTTTACACAATATCCGACTGATGAAAACTTAGCGAGTAATAATATAAAAGTTTAAAGGTTCAACAGACTGAGAAAAAACATTTCTTTTCCTTTTTCTCTTTCATTAAAATATCCAAAGATTGATCTTTCGCCAGTTTCCCTTCCCTGCGTATTATATTTCGCATCTTACTTGGAGTAACTTATACAACGATGATGGTAACTCCCAAGTAAAACAGGCGCGAAAGGATTTCAGGGATGAAACAGGCAGGGAACGTCTGACTTATGGAGCTTTATACTACTAATTCTCCGTTCTAGCCTGTTATAAATCCCTTTATCTGTTGTTCCCTCGCATTTCTCTGTTTTCTTTACCGTTCGCAACGCCTGATATTTTTCCTCGCCCTTCCTTTCCCCTCCCCCTTCCCTCCTCAACAATATAACGTAATTCGGAGCAACGTTAAATCGAAGGAATATTAGCACGGCCGATCCCACGCGGTTTACACCACTCGACGAGAAATGCGGAAAAATTACACCAGCTCTCTCTTTCTCTCTCTCTCTGTCTTTCTCTTTCGTGTTCATTTTCTTTTTATTATCTCCTTTCTTATTTCTTTCTTTCTTCGATTCCAATTCGGAAAGGAAGCCGACGCGAATTATATTTTCAACCATTTTTTTTTTTCTTTCCTCCCTGGAACGAATGAGATATCTACTTGAAAATCGAGATTAATTCGTACTTTTTCCTTTTTCTTTTTTTTTTTTTTTAATTTTATATGAAAGAAAGAAGAATTATATTTTTCGAAAATGCAAAAGCGTAATTTATTATAATTCGAATTCGATTATTTTATTCGTAATTCTTACAAATGATTTTCACAAAATATTCGCGCATGCAATATTCGTTGTTAAATAATCAAGGGCACGCAAAATTAATAATATATTCCCGAATAATTTTGCGAGGAAATTTAATCGAGATTGTCGAAAGAGAATTGGGGAAAATAAAATTCTCGAAAACGGATCGAAGGAAATCTGTGTTACAATTTAAAAAAAAAAAAGAAAAAAGAATCTCACATCTTCACGGTTTCCATAATTCAGCACGAAATCTCTTCGTAATTATTCCAACCCATAACCGCGATATCTCTCACCGCTGTTTCCTATTTCGTTCCTTCAATTTATCTTTAGGATCTCGGCCCCTTGCTAGATCCTTCTTCGTCCTCTTCTTGCCACGGTTTCCCGTATTTCATTCCATTCATCTTCGCCGTTGCTCGCGCTATTCTCCATACACGTGTACGCGGGCTTTTCAGGCCAGATATAGGTGGAGTAAATGAGAGGTGGAAGCGTAGCTTCCACGTCGACACGTGGAATCCCATCGTAGAAAATTACGCGAATTTATACCCACCCTGCTCTCTCGTTTCGAGGTTCATCCGCCCGCGAATTGGACTTTCCGCACTTGGAACAATAAAGAACTCGATTTGTCATACGCCCTGCAATTTCGGTGTTTTCTTCTTTTTATTTCTTTTTATTTCTATATCTATTTATTTTTTGTTTCGACATACGAATAAATCCGTACCGTAATTTTTTCCTTTTCTCGTTCCGAATGTTAAGCTCGTTTTAAAATTATTGCATTTCGGATATATACCGTCATCTGTGTTTTTCGAGTGTTCTCGAGTATTATTCAATATCGTTAAAGAAGAGAATGTTCTATTTCGAATTTCATGGATTCATATTGAGATAGTACATATAATACTAAAATTTTTCCTTTCGAATTAATTAACTTTTCCTCTAGAGAATTTGAAGAAATATTATATTGGTCAATTTACACGAATAATAATTAATTGATATAAAGGAAAGAATATATCTTATTAAATTATCAACAATTCGTTGACTCAACTATTAATAATAGAATTGTATTTTATAATATTTGTATCTAATAATGTTGAGAAACGTTTGTTGATTTAGAGAATTTGAAAAAATATTATACTGGTCAATTTGCACGAATAACAAAATTGATATAAAGAAAAGAATATATTTTATTAAATTATCAACAATTCGTTGACTCAACTATTAATAATAGAATTGTATATTTATATCTAATAATGTTGAGAAACGTTTGTTGATTTAGAGAATTTGAAGAAATATTATACTGGTCAATTTACATGAATAACAAAATTGACATAAAGGAAAGAATATATCTTATTAAATTATCAACAATTCGTTGACTCAACTATTAATAATAGAATTGTATATTTGTATCTAATAATGTTGAGAAACGTTTGTTGATTTAGAGAATTTGAAGAAATATTGTACTGGTCAATTTGCACGAATAACAAAATTGATATAAAGAAAAGAATATATCTTATTAAATTATCAACAATTCGTTGATTCAACTATTAATAATAAAATTGTATATTTGTATCTAACAATGTAAGAAACGTTTGTTGATTCGCATAAACTCCAAAAAAAAAGGATTAAACGATAAAAATCGATTTCGGATTAAAAAGATTCTCGCGAATTCCTCGAGTCGAATATGCTGGAATAGCAGGTTTTGAAATATTTTATAGCTCGGCATATCGTCTCCGCAGAGGCGTCTCGAATGAAATTTTGAAAAGCCACCGTTGTTCCCACGGAAACAACGAATTTTCTTCACGCGAATTAGGGGACACCTTGTACGAAGCCAATTCTCAACGGCTCGGCCCCGTGGGAGAATATATTTCCTTTGTTTTCGAACGAAAGTAGCGGTTGAAACGCGGTTTTATCGGGATGACACCATTCCCCCTTTTCATCGAGTGGAATTACATTGTGGAATCAATTGGGAGTAAAAAAAAAAAAAAAAAAAAAGAAGGAAAAGAAAAGAAAAGAAAAGAATGGGTATTTGATATAATATATGGAAAAAATTGTTAATTTCAAAAATTGTTAATTATGGAAAATAAATGGACGAAATAACGATCAAACGTGAGAAATACTTTTCAAAAGGAAATTTTCAAAAGGTTCCTGTTGTCTCTATAACCGAGGATATTTTTGAAAATAATATTCACGCGAAATAATCGTAGATTGTTTTAAACAAACGTGGATTGGAAAGTGTTTCGTTAAATATTGTGAAATAAAACGAATTACTTCGTTCGAAGTAATATTTCACGTGGTTTACATTTGAGGAACGTTTCCATATACGCGCGTGTAATCACAATATTTATTAATCGTAACAACGTGAAATATTTTTTCGTCTTTCGAATACAAATAAATATACTCACTTCCAAGTACAAAAGATTAATTTTAATCCACTTTCTAATCTGTTTTGAATTTATATACGTAATAAAGGCGAGCCTCGTAATCTCGCGTATTTATATTCGAACTAAATGTCACGCGATCAGTGTTTTCGATTCCGTCTCGTCTTTGTTTTCCTTTTCGAATCGCCGTGCGACGCGACGTAGCGAGCTCAGTCGAACAAAGGCATCGGCACGGTTCGCATCTAGATAACGTTCGGTTTCTTCCTATTTATTACATCTTTTACCTTTTATAATCAAACCATTCCACTAATACCATTTTTACTCGACGAAAGGAGCATTCGTAACAAGAATAATATCCCAAAAAAAACTCTACGACCATCCTCGAAAATTCTCCGATATAAAACACGTGAAACATAATCTACGCGTAAAATATAATCGCTCTCGATCGATAATTAGATACATTTCCAAACGAGAGTTTATTTCTCTCCTTCCAGAAGCAGGAAAAATTCTCTCCCATTCACCCGGATGGTGGATCTCTATAAATTTCAAACTCTCTACGGACTTATTACCCTCGGCCAATTGGGGAGGTTAGTTCCTCCAAGTCTTCCCTCCCTTGGCAAAAATTAACGCCGTCTATCGGATTATTCCGTCGTCTTACTCCACCCGGAGAGGCATAATCTAATTTCTTCTGCCCGGAACAAACCTTCGTTCCGTGCGTTTCACCGAAAGCTGGCGGAGAGAGAGGGAAGGAAAGAGAGAGAGAGAGAGAGAGAAAGCCCAAAAGAGAGGGAGAAAGAGAGAGAGAGAGAAAGCCGAAATCGTGCTTCGAGTGAGAACGTATACGAGTCCTTTTTTGCGCGTGTATTTTCCTCTATGCGTCTGTACGAGCAGTGTATTCGCGTGTTGTTGTTGTTTGCGTTGAGCGAGAGTACGGATTAGGGGTCGTCTCGTACGAGAGGCAAATTATATTAGTCCCTTGGGATTTTCTGACGCGCGTTACCTTAGCACGGCTTATACCTTCTACCCTCGGTGAAAGATGCGCGAAACGATATTGTTGGTCAAAGAAAGAAGGAAAGGTTCTCCTCGATTCGAATTTGAACCGATCGGTGTCTTTAATTATGTATCGAAAGGGGTTCGAGTTTAGTTGTTAAAAAAAGGGGGAGGGGAAAAAAGGGGTTTCTCGCTTGTATTACTCGTCGCGTTAATTAATCGCTCGGGGCGCGATTTGGAATCTCTTCTTCGTCGATGCTTTAGAATTTTCTTTTTCTCGAGGAGGAGGGGGATAAAATGGGATTATTCTTTCGTCGAATTGTTCGCACAGATTTTCGATTGTGACGAGTGAAAATTAATAGGGGAATTTCTCTTAAGAATTCTTTATTGCGGCGATCCATGGAAAAGTATATATTTCTTTTTATTTTTCAGTGAAATTTTAATGATTAATTTTAATTCTCATTTTTTTAAAGAATCGTTCACGTGCGAAGTACAATAAATCGTACAATAGTAATTGTACTTTCACGTGCAATAATTTCACGTATAAAATTTCAAGTAAGAATTAAATCAAATTAAAACGATCCACGATAATATTCAATCTCCCTCCAAAAAAAGCTAGAAACCAAAAAAAAATTCCAATAAATCCCATTTCTTTCTCTCTCTCTCTCTGAAAAAAGACTGACAAAAATCCATCTCCCTTCAAACGAGCAAAAGCGAAGGTTAATTTGCATAGAAATCTTAACGTTGCACCCCCTTTTCCTTTCCAAAACCTCGATCCCTCGCATCAGAGTAGGCGCACAATAAAATTCTTAGGATATCGTTAATTGAATCCGTTCCAATATTATTTTCCTAACTTCATCTCATCCGTTTCCCTCCGAGTTGTTCCCTCCGTTGTCCCGTCCCGTGATTTCGATCGTTTTATAAGTGCGAATCGTGAAAGTTGGGACGCAAAGAAGAAGAAGAAGAAGAAGAAGAAGAAGAAGAAGAAGAAGAGCGATAAGAATGGTAAACGAATGGAATGGAGTTTTGTTTCGATGGTGTGCAGGTGCACGTGTATCGAACGGGACGGAAGTTATAAAATTATGAGGGGGAGGGGGGAGAGTTTGACGAGGGGGAAATCACAATGCGCTATTTTATATCGGGATAGCGTTGAATAATTTATACAACTCGTGACGCGAACGAAATCAGCTCATCATTTTACCCCTCTCCTCCTCCCCCTCCCCTTCTTCTCATTCAATTCGGGATCTATTGTAAAGTAACCATTAATAATATCTTCTAGGTCACGTTAACCGTTTTACCCACCACCCCGGCCCAACTATTAATCAGAGTTATTTCCATTTATATCATAATTTCGCGGACGCCCCGACCACCGGCCACGCGAGATAATCTGCATGTGAATATAACGAATTTGCACCTGCGTTTACGAAGTGTTTCGTTTATTCGCCGTTACTCGTGTGTGCGCGCGTGTGTGTATATATATGGAGAATCGGTGAAATTTATTAAATCGTGTTTATGAGGTTATAAAACTTCTCCCTGAGGTATGTAATTCATTTACATTTTCCCTTATTCTTTTTTCTTTTTTTTTNTTTTTTTTTTTTTTTTTTTTATCATTGCGAAATTTACGAGTGGAGAAATATCGTGTTACGGGTGTTCCCCTTCTTTTTAAAGATTAAAAAATTTCAAGTCAAGGGAGCGTTGCATGAAATGAATCGGAATTTAATAATGACATTTTTCTCCCTTTGCTCGATCTTTTTATTCCGCGTTGTCCGTGTTTCGAAACTGCCATTATATAAATCGTTGCTCAAAACGTTCGCGTGATTTTGTTCGCTATCCGACCTATGCTGGAAATTTACACGATGTTACACGAGCCTCGTAACCGTAACGTCGTAAACTAGAAAACGATGTTATACAGTTTCAAAGTTACCGAACTTCGGCCTTCATCTTTTTTTCTTTTTTTGTTCCAGTGAAACTCTGACGGCTTCCTGCACACGTAGTATCTTTCATATTCATGTCGAGTGACGCGTAACGAAATTCAATCGCCGATGGAATACTTTCTTCTTTCGTTATTTATTTAATAATTAAAATAATAAGTTAATTAACAAATAATATGTATATATATATATATCGATGATCTCGGTCAGGCGAGGAGAGAATATAATTTAAGAAAACTTTAGAGAAGTTGTTCGGTTCTTGCAATTAACTTGAACCGAACTTCATTCCAACTAATTCCTTACAGAACTCTATAAAGTCACTTACAATTATGCCGCATTAAATTTGCAGAAGTAATATCCCTAATATATATACGCCGCGTTTGAGCTTTGCCGTGTTTGAATAAAATCTTCGAGAAGAAAATGTCTTATTTCATTTGTTAAATTAGTTTGATACTTGTTGCAATGATTATTTTATATTCTTCCATTCGCTATAGAAATACAATTTTCCTTTCGATACCAGTTCTCTGTATCGCGATTATTTTGTCGTTAAATCATCAAAACGTTTTCATCTTCTTCTTCTTCTTTTTTATACTGGTGGTAATATATAAAATAGTAAGTATAATTAAATAAAATTAAAATTAGAATAATATTAATATTTGTAATTATATTCCTATGTAAAAATTAATACAGATTTTGTCAATCTTCGTACTTTTCACTTTCAGATCGTAAATGGAATATTATTTTATGCCAACCGAATCGCATGCATAAACGATCAAGTGTACAATTAATTTATTACTCCCCGCCTTTGAAACATTTAACCCTAACTGACGATTAATTACCTCAAACATAATTCCCCGAGGACTTAGGACTTTTGTTGTGAACAAGGTACTTGCTTTAATGAAGCTAAAGTGCAAGAGAATACAAGTTATTAACATAGAACACTTTAGTGATTAATACGTTCTAGATATACGAGTTGGTTGGAACATGAAATTCGCAACGTCAAATCAAAATCCGCATCCCTTCGACGGAATTTTATTTCCCCCCCCTTTCTCTCGCGCAACGGCTTCAATCTTCGTTAATATCTTTGTAACTTTTTTAGAAAATTTACAGTACATAAAAATTAATTCCTCAATTAATTGCAAATTAAAATTCTGATAAAATACGATAAATAAATATCTTCTTCTCTGCAGATAGAAGATATCACTAAAAGTAAAATTTCGCCTTTTTATCTACAAATTTACAGTTCGATTACAAAGATATTATTTTAAAGAAATTTAATCGAATTAATCATCGAAGAATCAGGGAGGGAAATCGGTAAACATTCGCGAATCGATCGACCTTATCCTTCTCCCATATTTCAATCGGAGGGGAGGGATCATATTTCATTCATCGATCGGTCGATTTACACCGCGCATTTAATTACAGACCGCGCCGATTATCGCGCGTTTGAATTCCGATCGAACGTACCTCCTGATCAATCGTCGTTTGCACGTTTGCAGAGCACCACTTTCCGCTTTCTCTCCCCGCCATGTTTTTCTTGGACGGAAGTTGTTCGAGTTCCACGATGGGGGAAGGGCGCTTTTACCGATTATGGCGTAATTTCGTTTGCAGCAATGATTTTTATCTCGTTTCATTTCCATCGATATTGTGGATGAAATATTACAATAATTATTCAATTAATTTGCTTATAGAAGATGCATCGTATGATCTGAAGTCATTTGGAAAAGCAAGCAGTATAAGTTCGGTAACTTTTTCATTTTTCATTCTAAACAAAATCAAAAGGAGAAATGTTAAATTCTGCTTCGAGAACATTACAAATATTTCTTTTTCCACAAATGATTTTTTACTAGCATAACTTTCTCTCTGAATGAATTTCTAATTAATTCCAATTAAGGATCAATAGACTGTTAATAAAAACGATTTACGAAACATTTTATCCTAAATTAAAACTGTAAAATATATTTTCAATATCTATCCCAACTTATGAAAAAGGAAACATAATAAATTACATGCATTATCCAAATAAAAATTGGAAAATAAGAGAAAAAGATAGATAATATCAGACGTTAAAAAAGCATTCATTCGTTCATTCGTTGGTGAAGCAAAAATTCCAAATATCCCAACCACGAGATCAAGAGACATTTACGCTACGCATGCTCATTCAACAAGCGTCGAAGCGGACTGCCTGTGCAACCAACTCCCCTTCCAACGCTTCCTCGCACTTTGTTTCCCCGCGAAATTTTCCCTTTTCCTGTGTGTTCTTCGCGGGAAAACGCGCGACACAACGCGCACACCTCCACTCGAAACTCGTCCTCGTAACTGATGCACCCCCGAGGCGACCAGTCGACGATCGGTCCGGCAGTTTCGTCGCTTCGAAACACCGACCCCGTTGGACCCTGTTGAAAACGTTTTGGGAACCAAAACGGAAGCACTCCCCTCGCTCCCCGAAAGTTGGAGGCCACGCGCGCGGGATAAATCGTCGAGACACACGCCGCAACTGACGTGCAGGGTTTCGCCCGAGTTTTCGCCGAACAAAGCGGACGATTTTCACGCGAACGCTTCGAGGGTTGGACCGATTCCTCTCGTTCGGCTAGGAAACGACGCGGGTGGAGATCGAAGGCACTCGATGCTTCTGAGCGTTTTCGATTCTGTGGAGGAATGGGGAGGAGTTTGAAAGTTTTTGGAATTGGAGGGGTTGTGAGTACAAAGTTTCTTCGTTTTTCTTTTTTTTTTTCTTTTTTTTTTTTTAGGAAAATTTAGATACAATTTTGGAAATTTCGTGTCGAAGTCGGCTCGAAAGAAGTTCGGGTTGGATATTTTGAAAGGATTTTTGCAATTATCGCGGAGAATGAAAGTTGTCTTGCCTTGGAAATCGTAAATCGAAAATTGAGTTGTTGTATATGTGTATATATGTATGAATGTTATTTCAATCCTCTTTTATTCGATTAATTTTTTTTTTTTTTTTTTTTAGAAATTCATCGAGCGAAGCTTCGTGTATTCGATTTAAGATTTTAATCGTGTTTAAACATCGTCGCAAAATCAATATTTCCGCGGTTTCGAATGTAAAATTAAGTCAGTATTATTCGACTCTTCGTATCTGTAATTCCAATCACGACATTTATCTTGATACGGTTATAACTCGTTGCATTAAGTAATTGCCTTCTTATTTGATTACAAACGATCAGGAAAAGGGATGTTACCCTCTTAAAATACACACTTTCTAGTAAAATGGATATAAATTTGATCATCTTACGAAACAACGTATTTATACATTCGTTTCGTTCATTCAAAGTATATTCAAAATATTTAACCCGTGGCATCGAGTACTTGCAAACATCTGATGAATTTATCACAAATATTGACAAAAAAAAAGAAAAAACGCTATACCATTAATATAATTGTGTTTCGATAAAAGGGATACAATCCCCGAATAGCGACTGTCGAGACAAATTGAATTTGTCAAAAGCAAACAATGAATGAACGAACGAATGAATGAATGTATAAATAAAATAAAATAAAATAAAATAAAATAAAATAAAATAAAAGATTAAATTAAAAAAACAAAAAAGAAACGATAAAACTTGTCGATAGCACAAAATCTAGCTATCACGATCAAAATTTAATGTCTTTTGCCAATTACCGGAAATGCATCCTGCATTATTTTATTATACCTGTCAGTATCGGATGATACTCGTTGTACCCGCGAAAATTTCCAACCCCGTTATTATCGCGGATGATTTAATCATCCCCCCCGGTTATTAATGCACGCTATTAACATTTTATTTTCATTATCTAATTCCCCGTGAAATCACCGCTAATTAAAAGTGCTTGTCGCGGAGTGCAGTTATGCTGTGTTGTAACAATTACCGTGGAGTTTGTAATTAACTTGGAGCATTTGTACAGCTTTAGAAAATATATTATTTATTTCTTTTTTTTTTTTTCTTTTTCCCCTCTTTTAAACTCCGTTGTTGCACACAAACGCGTTGAAAGGCGTAGGTAGAAGATCGAAATAATAAAAAAAAAAAAAAAATATTTCAAGTAATGACAGAAACATATCTGTGACGCGTTTCTAAGAGTAATAAATTAATCTTAAATTACGTTGATTACGTTAAATCGTATCGTTTCTTTTTTTCTTCTGTTTTCTTTTTAATTATTACATGTTTTTTTTTAATTGTTGATTTACAAAAATTGAAACGTTAAATTGATGTATTTTCATAAATAATAAGAGGGAAATTTTATAAGGGTGATTGTTTCCTTTTCCTTTTCTCTATTTGCTTACGAATATTAAATTAAATTATTTATTATTTTCGGTTCTATCATTTCGTGATTTTTAATCTCGTAAAAAATGCGACGAGTGGAATATTACAATACAAATAAAATCGATTATTAAATTGGGAGGATATTTTACAGACATTTCTTTCTTTTTTTAATTTTTCGAATCTCGAATTTCGAATAATGACGCGAAACTTGATCGAAATTCATTGGCGTTAACGATAAGGGGATTTCAGGATTTCGAAATTCTACATCCGTGTCATTTTATTATCCTTATCAATGTCAACGTTCAATTAGAATCATTTATCGCATACCGTTGCAAACCGTGCTAGATTTGACGCATTAGCTCCCCGTGAAATTTAATAATACTCGAGGGCGAATTTTTATTGGTGCTTGAACCGTAAACGGCCTCGCCTCGCTTCCCTCGCCTCGCCTCGCCTCGCCTCGCCTCGCCTTGCCGCGATATTGTCGTGACGGTATGCAGGGTAATCTATCAAGAACAAACCACTTGATCAAATTTCTCATGATTAAGGGGATGAAATTTTTTTTCTTTTTTTACGCGGAGACGAAAGGCTTGGATCTTTTTTTTTTTTCTTCGAAGATGAATGGAATCATACAGGTATTTTTCTGGTGTAATAAAACAATGTGCGCTTAATTATTTATTATTTATTTTAATTTAGAAGAAATTAATGAATTAATATCTCGCAATTTTTAAATGATAGAAATGGTGGAATCTGTAGCGTTTTCAATCATGAAATTTAGAGTCAGGTTAGATAGATGAAAATTTTTCAAAGCTTCGAAAATATTATTTCTTGATGGTATTGGTAATAAAATTACGTTTTTTTGATATTTATAAATCGTGAAATGTAGAATTTAATTTGTTCTTCGTCCGATTCGTGAAAATTTCACGTATTTTGATATCACTTGAAAAAGATTGGAGAATGATTTTGGTCGAAAGATCTTCTCACCTCGCGGGACACGGGTTGTTGTATCTTTAACAACGAAGGGGATAATTACGCATTCTATTTTAGCCGAAGCACGCGGCACAAGAATACGAGACCCAACTGCGCTGTTCCACCAAAATGAAACTACACCGCTTTCCGTGGCAACTGTAAATGAAAAGTGCTTAAACTTTATCTAACTGAGGCCAAAAATCGCCATGTCATTAATAAAATTACTATTCACCTATAGGATAATAAATGGAATCCCGAATCAACCTAAGGAAATTAATCGAATTATAGAATAACAAGAGCGAAGAAATCAAGGATAAACTCATCCATATTTTTTTTTACTCCTCATTTTATCGAAAAATCATCCCTTAAATTTTTGGATATCTATAAAAAAAAAAAACATCGACGAAAAATAGAACAACGATGATCTTACAAATTGTTAAATATTCCACCAATTCACCATACATTTTAAAAGAATTTTGGAATGTAAATGAAGTGGCTCGTGCGTGTAAATTGGAAACGTTTTTTATTCCAATTAAACATTTTGGAATGTAAATGAAGTATCTTGTATCTCACTGTGGAAAAAAAAAACTCCCCCGTAAATTGGAACGTTCTTTTTTTTTATTATTATTATTATCATTAAACAACTTCGTTTCAACCAAATCTATCCAATTACTTAAACCGACCAACTTGATCGAAATATATAAATATATTCGTGATGTTTGAAATATTTGCACGACTCGATACACTTTCTTCAATCTAACTAATCCCTCGATTAATTTTTTAGAAAAAGAAGCGGCGATGATTAATACACGGATCCATTTTACAGAGGGTTCAAGTGTTCTCAAAACACCGGTAGAGGATTTCTTTTTTTTTTTTTTTTTTTTTTCTAGAGTGAGATCTCGAGAAAGTGACAATTATCAGATTAAAATCTTGACCCCGGTGGAACGTCTTCCCTTTGCTCCGAGCTCCACTGGTTTGTGCAGTAGAACAAATTTTGCGAATCTTTGATTTAATTAATTCCTTTTGGGTCGCGTTTAAAATGGTGGAAAATTAACGTGACGAGGAAGACGAGAGAAAGAGAGAGAGAGAGGGAGGGACTAGGAAAAGAGATTGATCTTGCGAAAACGAGGAGAATATTTTATCAAAGGTAGCGATTAATTTAAATTCGTTTTCTTTGAATATTATTATCGGATTCTGTTCAAAGAATCTGTTTACCATCGATACCGTCGATAATTGTTGTATAATTAATGAATTGTAGGACGAGCGAGGATCGTTTCGATGATTGAATTACTCGATCATTGTAAGTATGGTGAAACGAAGATTTAGGTAAAATTTATTCTGTTTTTCTTTTTTTTTTTTTTTTGTTCTAAGGAAATTTTAAATAATCTTATGAGATAGTTATTTATCGTTACCAATAAATTACTTTGAGAGGAATTATAAGAACTGCATTCAACTAAATCTGAATAACGAATGCTAATTAACCATACACAAGAATTACTTTAATTAAACCAACATCGAGTAAATATATCTTCTTCTTTTTCGAGTAATTACTAAAACCTAATACATAATTGAATTTCTTCGATACATATACGTACCCTAATTTTTTTCTTCTTCAAGTAAATATCAACTCTATATACGTTGAAAAGAAAATGAACTCTATATATATATATATATATTTTCTTTAACGCATTGCTCGAAACCACTCAGAGATAAGTAAACGTCAAGATTAATCTCGAAACGAGATCTCGATACCTCGAGATCACCTCGAACGTATGTAATCGTCAATTTCATAAATGGTTGAACGTGTGCGCAAAAAAAAAAAAAAAAAAAAAAAAGAAAAAAGAAAAAAGAAAGAAGAAAAAAGGGAGAAAAAAAACGAAAATAACACCGCGTTGACGTTTTCCCTGTAATTTTAAACATATGCACCGTGTTGGATTACATCCAGCAAACCGAGTTATAGTTGCACATCGTGGTCGCTCGCTCGATTCGAAATAGAATGACTCATAGACAAAGACCTTGTTCTAATTCAAAAACGAAACACGGAAAAGCTGTGGACCGTGTCCGAGTCACTTCGCGGATTTTACGAGACACGTTACGCTCCCGGTTTATTTCTGCACGGGCAGAATTTCAGAAAGGTGTTAAATACCGTGACGGATACGATAGAGCGGCCATTTTCTTGCGTGCGGAAAATTGATACCGTGGCGCGCAATTCTCGTTTTCCCAATTTTACCAGAATTTAATATCTCTTTTTTTTTCTTTTTTTTTCTTTTATATTCTTACTCAAATAGAATTCGAAATATATATAGAAGAGAATTCTGCAATATTTATTGGATATATATATATATATACTTCTTTCCAAACATATTTAACACGAGACATTATTAAATGAAAAAAGTAAAAAAGAATAAACACTCAAACAATTGCGAATAAACGAAATTTCGCGTTTCCGAAATAAAACGCACGATAAAAAAAAAAAAGATCAAGACATTCAAATCGAATTGTCTGAAGAAAGTAAAGAGCGTGATCGAGAGGGAAGTAAGTATCGCCTGTTTTCCAAACGAGCGACGATAATCGAGGATCAGGGTGTAATCGAGGTATCATAAGTGGCGTGGGCAATTAGTATTCTCGTACAGCCATCGTCAGCAGGCTTGGATCCGCCGTTCTAAAGACCCGTTTCGCGACTCTATCTCGTCTCGAGAAACTAATTCGACGAAAACCATAAGAACGGACGTTTGGCTACATCCCACGGCATTAAGGGTGTTCTCACGCGCGTATCTCCCGAGGAGGGGGAGTGTCGTGGCGAGAGGGGGGCGAGTCAGCGGGTTTCCGAGTCGTCGTCGCCTGGAAATAGCTTTGGCAACGAGAGAAGACGCGCGGTGCCGTCTTGCTTCATAAAATGGGAGATCGCTAACGTGTTGCTTTTTCAAACCCCTCTCCTTCTCCTTCTCCTTCTTCTCCTCCTCCTCTTCCTTCTTCTTCTTCTTCTTCTTCTTCTTCTTCTTCTTCTTCTTCGTCGACGTCGCGCCTCGTTCCGCCTCTCGTCCTGCACACCGGCTAATATAGATCATAGCGCTAACGATTCCTATTAGAGTTGTCGTTTGCCTCGTAATAACCGAGACTTTGTCGAATTTGTCGAATTTGGCTGGTGGTCGAGGGACGTTTTCTTCACGTTTCTTGATTTAGAGATTGGATTCCCGTCGCGTATATTTATTTAAGAATTGCGTGATTTTTCTTTTCATATCAATATTCCGTTTATTATTATCGTAACGATCGAGGTATTACTTTTACGATTTTTCCATATTCTCGAGTGATAAAATTTTTTTTTAATTTGTTAAATAATGTTGGAACGATTCGACCCGAAGTCAAGTCGAAAATTCGAAAAGTGTGTTGGAAAGATCGATGATACTGGGTATAATTATCTTTTCGATGATCGAATCACAAGTTGATGTTATTGATGATTGATAGTTTGAATCGAGTTAAATCGGGGGTTACAATCGATTCTATGGAAAGGAATCGAATTAAGATTGACTAAAAGATTTAAAATAATGCATCTTCTCTCGTTATTATTCGGATATTCCATGCTCAACGTTTCTGAATCCCGTCTCTTACGGGAAAGGGAAGTTAAGGGATAATTAATCACCATGCTGCAGGTAATTAATTAATGTTCAATTTAATGGAAGGGTTGTAATTAGTCGAAACGCAAAACGAAATTTATAGAATGTATTTACGTAAGAAATAATTAGGTGCGCCCTCCTGGATAATGTAGTAATTGATTCGCATCCATTCACCCACGCGCGTTTTAAAAAATGATGAAAATGAATAAGGATTAATCCGATTCGTGAATTCGTGAATTTCAATTCTCGAATAATTATTTTCTTACGGTTGTTTCGTTATTGGATTCTTCATTAAAATAATTCGTTTTGTTTCACTCTTCAAGATGAGTTTCTTTCTTTCTTTTTTTTTTTTAAATTTCGAAATTAAAAAAAATGAAATTTTTATCAATCCACTTTCTTAGCTTCGAACATTCTCAAGTCAATGTGTGTTTCATCACATCCTCATCGTCATCAATCGTATCCTCGAATTATACAAAAATCGTCCAAGACAATCGAAGGATTAAGAAAATTATTTCGTTCGCGAAAATTCTTGTTTACCTTCGTTCATTATGCGAAACGCGATTTCGAGTTATTTTTCATCAGCTCGAAACGAACTTCATCCCTCTTTCATGGGGTATGTCCAGATGGGTCGTGCGAGATTTTTTTTTTTTTTTTATTCTGGACGCGTGCGCGTTGCAAAAACACGGGATTTCGTTAAGTATCACTATTTTGAAACTGTACATCCATTAAAAACATCGTGTACAATGGTCCAAAATCCGTAGATTCTCGTTGTCCATTCTCAGTCCACCGTGATTCTCCTCTTCCTCCTTTTTCCTCTTTCCTTTTTTTTTTTTCTTTCCTTTTTTTCTCTAGTAATTAACTCGAAAATGCTAACACCGTGGAATATGATGAGCATAACGGTATCGTAAAGTCGGCATTTTTTTAATTTCTTTCCCGTTTTTTTTTTTTTTCACTCTCTTTTTAAATCGTGTATTATCTTCCACACATCCCCCGCTTGTTTAAAATTTTTAGATATCGGGATAATTTTACGTGTATTAATCGAATGCATCGTTTGATAATGAGAGAGAGAAGTCGAGAAGGAAAAGAGAAATGTCAAATCTTCGATGGATATTAATCAATTTAACCCTTTCTTTTCACCATAGAAGAAAGAAATTATCTACATAAATAAAAAATGAGATATAGAGATATAATAGCAAAAAAGATTAATTATCAAGCCTTTGATAGATCTCTTTCAAATTAACTTAATCTTTTAAATTAAGTTTGAACCGAATAATTTCTAATTAACGTTTGATAAAAAGCAAAAAGTCCCCTATATTCTTTTGAAAGACAAGAGTTGTAACGCAAGGATAATTATAACGGTGATCTCTTTTTCTCTTTATTTCGTAACGTTCGATACACAACGTGGCGCGGCCTGTTTGTATTCCTTTCCGCTTCCGTCCATAGTTTGATCGTGTTTGATCGAATGGAAAGGGAAACTATAGAGAGTGAAATGGGACAGAATATGGTAAAAAGGAAATAACTTTATCGAACGCGTTTTAGAAATTTATCGGGATAGCGAAATTCGTTATTGGTGTTGATTGAATGAAAAAGAAAAAAAAAAAAGAAAAATGGAAAATTGTCACAAATTATAAATGTTATTTAATAATATATATTATACGGTTTCTTGAGTATAATTTGGAGGACACATTTTTCTCAAGCACGTTCGAACGAATTTGTTATTTAATCGAGGAGAATGCTGGTAGATTAATCGTGGTCGATGACGGTTCTGCTAGTGATCGTTTATAATGGGTATCCGATAGATCGAAAGTTTGCCGTATCAATCTGTCTTAACCACGTGCTCGACATGATTAGGCTAATGATTAATCTCCATCACGATTCATAAATGTTTTCGTAATTTCACGTCTAACGTGTGTATCGAGTATAAACTAATTATTATTAAGAAAATTAAATTAAAATCAAGATTTGTAAAATTTGTTTGTAAAATTTTTATTCAAATTTAATTCGATAATTCTTCTCCCCCCTCGATCCATTAATTCTCAAAATTCACGATACAATCTTTAAAGCTTTTAAAATTTAAAACTGCTTACTCTGAAAAAAACAATTCGAAAACAATGAATACGTAAAGCATCCCCTAAAGCTCTTCGTCTTCATCGTATTCGATCGAATGGAAATTTTCGAAATTTCGACTCGAATCGAAGTAATGCGAGGAACACCTGATATAAAAATTTCTCTTCTAACGCGCGCGAAGCGAAGCAAGCAAGCAAAATCTCCCACGAGGCAAAATCACGACAGTCGTCTCATTATCCACCTCTTCCCTCCCTCCTTCCCTCCAATATCCCCCTATCAACATGAAAAAATTATAAACAGGGACAAAAGAGAGAGAGAGGGTGAGGAAGAAGCCCCCAAGGGGGTGGAAGCGGCGAGATCGGGCCACGTTACGCAAAGGCCACGTGTCGAGCTCGGTAATTCCAATAGGAGCCGCTGCTCTCTTTTTATATCCAGTTTCTTTTCCAGCGCTTCGTTAACCTTGCGAGCTTGCGACACGGGCAACAGGCGGTTTCCTCCGCCGCTTCGTTAGACACCGGGGTATGGATGAATGCGCGGAATAATTGAAAGAGAGAGGGAGGGGGGAAGGGGAGGGGGTGCTTTAATGCGAATTCTTAATTACGATCCTATGAATACACGCGTTGGTATTGTGCACCAACGGTGGATGTCATTGAGGGAAAGAGAGAGAGAGAGAGAGAGAGAGAGAGAGAAAAAGGAAAGGGAAGAGGAGGAGGAGGGAAAGAAAGAAAGGCGAGACCTGGTTTCTCCTCGTTGAAGTTTCACCACCCGGGGGTGTCTCGACACCTCCGAAGGATATTTATATAACCCAATTTTCGAACCGGTTCCGCGATGGTAAATAGCGGGGGCTGTGTGTAGGCCACCCTGTCCCTTTCATCCCCCTGTTGTTCGAAAATATTTGCCCGGACAAACACAACCAGACGGTTTCCCATTAACCGGTGTTACCGACGAATCGGAGTGGGGAGAGTGAAAGAAAAAAAAAAGAAGAAGAAGGAAGAAAGGAAAAAGAAAGAAAGAAAGAAAGAAAAAAGAAAGGAAGAAAGGGATAGAAAAAAAGGGAGAATGAAAAAAAAGTGGAACTGATATTTTTTTTTCTCTCTCTCTCTTTCAGCCGGAAAGCTTACGGCGCGTTGCAGTGGGAATTTTAAACTGCTGCCCCGGCTGCCCGTTCGAGTGGGCTGGACTTTAGAGCTGGAGGATATACATGGTGAAAGTTTTGGTGAGTGATCATTGAATTTTTCTCTCTCACTCTCTCTTCCTCTCCTCTTTTTGCCCAACGTATTTTGAAATATAATAGTAATGTTTGTAATCTTTCCATCCTTTCGTTTATTTATTTATTTATTTTTCGAAGATAGAGAATAAATGTATAATTTTCGATTTGTTTAGTTTCCTCGGTATTCCTTATATACGAATCTTTTTCTATCTAGAATTTTAATAGAATCACTTATTTATTATTCCTCCAAACGAGTGTATTCTTATACCTAGGAATACTAAGGAAACAAAAGACACTTTTCACTCCTCTTCCCCCCCTGTAAATATTCACAGCCCGTTAATTTCTCGATCGATACATAAAAATTGGCGGTGTCGAACACTTCTCCCCAGCAACGTTTCAACGAGCAATAATCCCCCTCGCCCGAGAACAACCTCCCTCCTTTCTTATTCTGAATTTCCATTCCTCGTTGCCCGCAATTTCCCTGTTCCCCGCGCCACGTTTCTTAACTCGCTCGCCTCCTCGTGCAAGAAAAGCGAGGGGAGGGGGGAAAGGAGAAGGCTGGCAAAGCGCGCGGCCTTCCTGTTTACGTGCAAATTTCACGCGTGCACATCCCCCTTTATTCCAAAGTGCGGGTCGCTTGCGGTTGAAATGCGTGCCACGGAAACGTTGATACACTTTTGCGAGCGAGCAAGCGTTGAGTACGACGAGTACGAGTGTTGGTGTGGGGAACACGCCCAATTCTCCCCGTCCTCTCCATCTAGAACCCCTCCCCTCTCTCCCCCCTCTTAATGTTGCACAATGCAGCGGCACCGGCCTCGCGGTGAATTTCGCGACACGAGCTCTCCCGAGTGTATATCGGCGGCAAACGAACCGTTTCCAAC
This sequence comes from Apis laboriosa, assembly GCF_014066325.1. Taxonomy (NCBI): domain Eukaryota; kingdom Metazoa; phylum Arthropoda; class Insecta; order Hymenoptera; family Apidae; genus Apis; species Apis laboriosa. The sequence continues at coordinate 4,550,543 of NW_025222129.1, forward strand.
GAATGTTTCAAAATTACGAATAAAGCTAAGCGTTGCTTCGAACGAGGGTTTACCCAGCCGTGGAAAGGTGGCGCGCAACTTTGCCCCACATCGTTGAATCCAGGTTCTAGGGAATTTTAGGGATTAGGGGAATTGGATGCTGGTTGGATAAGCAGATCGTTCTTGCCGTTTCGATCCCTGAAAGAGAGAGTTTCACGGAGTTTTCGAGTTTTCGAAACATCGTGTTTCTTTATTATTTGGTAAATTGTAAATCGTAAGTTGGGGTGCTAAAATTGGGAGGGGGGGTATTTTTGATCTCGCGAAAAGAAATAGATTTTTTAGATTCGTTAAAATTAGGCAGATGATTATTATTCGTTTCTTTTGATGTACGAGAGAATAACGTTTCAATCTTATAACGTATAACGTATGTGTATATTATATGAGGAAAAAAAGAGAAAGATTAGAGATATAAGTATAGCGATAATTGTTGATAAGAAATCGTTGATAAGAAGGAAAAATTTGGTAAACGAGAGACGAGTTTACCATGATCTGTCTGTATTTTTTACAAATTTAATCAACGAATCATAACCGGTCCTCGATCGAGAAGTGGCGCGCGAATTAATGCGAATAAATATTAAACGAGCGGTATCCTCGTTTCTTCACAGCCCGTAGGACACATCCGGAATATTATGAATATTCATTAAGGTATAAGCGGTGATAAAAATCGAGCCGAGTATGAAAATGAAAAATTACCCCTCGTATAAATATGGATGCCTGTGTTAATTGTTTGGCCGGGAAGGAAGCGGGAAGAAGAACACGCGTGCGAGATCGTGATTCGCTTCTTTTTTCTTTTTCTTTTTTTATTTTATTTTATTTCATCTTTTCTTTTTTTTTCTCATTTTCTCTAGATAGTTTTTATCGAGATTTTCCGCGTGCCAAAGCTAGCGGAAAACAGCACTTTCGCCGATGGAAAATTCATTTGCATAACGTGGATCGATTGGCGTGGAAAATAAAATTAATCCTTTTCAAATATTGATCGTCCACGAACATTTGGAAATATTTCCACCTGTGAAATTCATTCCTCGATCTATCAATCTCAAACATTTAAAATAATAACCGATCTCAAATCTCTATAATCCTCGATCGACTCGAAACACTTTCAAAACAATCAATTATTTCACCAAATGTAATTCGACCGTTTTATCTTTGAAGATTCTTTATCCCATACAAAGCTCGAATCAAATCCAAAAAAAAAAAAAATCTTAACACCAACGACTTAGTATCCAACTTGTTTCTCGAAACAATAACCGATCTCTATAATCCTCGATCTGCCTGTTTCGAAACACTTTCAAACAAATTTTATCCTCGAAGAAGGCTTCCTAGGTATCCCATACGGAATAATACTCTTAAAAAAAAATCTTAGCAACTAACCAACAACTTAGCATCCGATCGTTCGAAATCATGAGATCATCTTCGCCCAAACAAACTCCAACAAACACCTTCAAACTTGCACCGATTCTCGAATTCTCGAATCCTCTATATAATTCCGAGGATCCATCGGAATCCTGGAAAGAAGAGTGGCGATAAGGAAAAATAATATCGGTTTCAAACAGCCGACAAAGGAAACGAAATTCTATACCGTCCGTGGAAAAATCGGTCCGTGTTCCCGAATCGCCGTGAATCGAGTTATCGTTAGCCCGATGGGTAATGGCTATTCGTCAGCTAGCGCGGAATTGCTTCTCGAAAATGGAGTGGTTGGTTATAACGCGTTATATCGGGTCTAGGCGCGATTTGAAAGTCAAATACCCGCGTGGAAGACGAAAGGGGTTCGTTCCACCGGCACCGTTTCAATCAGGCAGACAGGAAGAGAAGGGGGAGGAGAGAGAAGAGAGAGAGAGAGAGTGAGGGATGGAGGAACCCCCGCGAGATCTCAAGACATTTCGTGGCGCGATATCTACTGCTCCTACGTAGACCGCAGACTTCATCCGATTAACGCCGACCCGGCTCCTGTAAATGCGACCGCCTTGCCAAATTGCCTTATATCCTCACTTAATTAAATTCTAATCGACGCCTCTTCCTTCCGACGCTCGCTTTTTGCGTAAAATGCAAATTTTCTTCCCATTTTTTCTTCTCCTTTGATCAATCTTTGTTAAGTATTACGATTCATAAGCAATCTTGTACTTTGTATAGTTTGATTTTGATTTTGATATTCGAATGAAGTTTTAAGTAATTTTCAAACGACCCTTCGTATCGTATCGAGTTTCTTCTTCGTTTTTTCTTTTTCTTTTCTTTTTTTTTCACTAGGATTTTGTAGCCAGTTTTCTTGGTAACAAACCTTTAGAAAAATAAGATGTTTCTCGTCTTAAGTTGGAACAAAGGAAATCGATGTTTTTCCTTTAAGAGTTTTATACTTTATAAAAGTTGTGCACCCTTGTGTCTGAGTACGTGCATTTTTGTTTCTCAATTTTTTATTTTCGGAAAAAATATATTATTACCTCGGATACCTTTCATTTTCATCGATATATTCATTATAAAATCCTCGATAATAATTATTCTACGCTTCCTCTTCTCCATTGTCTCGAACGAAGGAAAAGTTCTCCTTGAATAAAAATGGAAAATAAAAGTCCTAATTTCAGTTTTCTGTGTGCAACACTCCGTTCTTTTTTTTTTTTTTTTTTGTTCAACTCTCCACGCATGTTTCTCGCCCCTCGATTCCAAGTCTAGGAGAATTCGATTCGAAGCTCGAATCGTGTCTCCTTTCGACGAATCCTTCGGCGTATCATTTGTTTAATTGCAATCACAAATCGATACATCGTTCTCACCTCTCTCCCCCTAGGATCGATGTTGATTTTTAATTCGAAGGGATCGTGGCCTCGTTGTTTGAGTTGCAATCGAATTGCAAGCGAAAGGGTGATTGCAATCGCGCATCGGGGTGTACATTTATCATAAGATTCCTTTCTCGTTATCGCGGAAGAAAAACGGAAAGTTTGAGAAGAAAGGGGAGGGAAAACTACGTTCGATCAATTTTCTCTTTTTTTTCTTCCTTTTGTTCCCTGAATTTACTTAACTCGAACGGAAATTTTAACCTTCTTTTCGTAATTCCTCGAATCATCGATAACACTTTTACAAGATTTTTAAAAATTTTTATTTTCCTCATCACGATTTAACGAACGAACGTTTAAAATTTCGAACGGCAAGGGATAAGAGATCGAATCCAGAAGAATCTGGAAGAAAAGATTCCCCGTGATTAACCTATATAATAACCCTCCTCCTTTTAAAAAGAAGAACCAAACGCTCCTCCTCCAGTTCCTCCAAATTTCATCCGTGTCTAACCGACCCTGAAACAACATCCCCCACCCTCCTCCTCCCTATATATATATATATATATATATATATATCCAACCGCCGAACTTTCCCTCCTAAAGTTTCCAAGTTCGATTACAAATCCGGATTGTCGAAAAACACCGAACTAATTTCCGACGAATCGAAAATTCAGTAACGTTAAGGGCGAGGTGGAAAACACGATGCTTGGGGAGGAGCTATCGCGTAATCGATTCTCGAGGGGAGGGGAGGAAGGTGAAAAGTGGTGGGAAGAGCGTAGGCAAAGTGCTTGGGGTTTCGATTCGCTTTGTTTCCAGGTGGACGGCTCGCGATGAAGGGTGTTCAGGTGGAAACGCAACTCTCTCCCTCTCCCTCTCTCTCCCTCTCTCTCCCTCTCTCTCCCTCTCTGGGCTCCTCGAACGTGATTCGATTTAGCGCATTCCGATTCAAACTTTTTTCCAACGGGGGGGAGGGGTGGAAACCTCTGCCCTAGCATGCCGAGGTGACAACTCGCCGCGAGTAATTTCCGTTTGATTAAGGAACCAGAAGGGGGGAGGAGAGGGACGGCTGGAATCCAATATTCGCGGTGGACTTGGCACGCGTGGAAAAAATTCGCGGGGTGGAGGAAAGGAGAGAAAAAATGGGGATCCTCGACGTGTCCACCCTTCCACCCTTTCTGTTTCTGGGAAGAGAAGGAGGGGGGGCCCTCTCTCTCTCTCTCTAATTAAATTAAATCGGAACTTAATTTCGATGGGAAACGTGTCGGCTTGGAAAAGATTTGTGCGAGTTTGGGGGACGGGATTGCACGTTGCCCGATGATGCACGACTTATGGGTTGGTGACTAATGGAAAGGGGTGAAGAGGGTCGAAGGAAAGATGGCTAATCGCGATTGCTGGCGGAGGATGGATCGTTCTTTTTTTTCTTTTTTCTTTTTGGGTGGCTGGTTGATCGGAGAGAAATTGGGAAGTTTTGAAGAGGAATATATATATATATATCTTTTTGCAGGTTTTTAATCGGTAAGAAATAAAGGTTAGGAGTTATCTGAGATTATTTTATATAATATAAAGATGCAAGGAAATTGGAATATCGCAACGTTCGAGGTAATTTTAGAGTTGTACAGTTGTTTTTCCCGATTGAAATTTTGCAAATCTTCAAGTAGAAGAGCACAATCTGTATAAAATTAATGATCTTCGACCGATCCTTTTTTATCCCGCGTAACGAAAATTTCCTTCGAGTTCTTCGGAAGGAATTTCGAGACCTGCTCGCAGGAGATGAAATTATTTTAATTTCGAGGACAAGGATGAAAAAGTTTGAATAATTTTCGCGATTATACCGGGACGCGATGAGCGCGTATACGATGAGAGCTCGTCAACGATGAATAATGATAATCACTAGTTATCGACGGATTTCATAGATAAATTGGCCCTGATGGACAGCTGTTGCCCGGTAATTGTATTTCGCTACAGCTTGTACCCGTTCTAGCGATGAAAATTTCTCGCATCCACGCACATGCGTAATGTTATAACGTCACGTTCAAAATTTTCATCCAGGCTGTGAACGCGAAAATATTTCACGACAATGCTCGTCGACCGACTTTATTTCACGCGGTTGTATAAACAAATTTCCACGCTTTTTAATTTTTATCGTATGTTTGACATTTTTTTTTTCTTTCTTTCTTCTCTTTAATGATAATTTTCTCTCTTAACGATAATTTTATTTCGAGTTTATTTTAGGAATGCGAATAATTTTAAAAATAATCTTTATTTTTTTTTTCTTTTTTCTTTTTTTTTTTAGATTCGAAAAAGAAACATCAAATATTTAATCGTAATAGGTGTTAGAGAATACTTGAATACTTTTTTAATGGCGAAATGGAAACTAATGTTATTACTTTTAAAATATCCTGTTCCCAGACTGGAAAATATATATATATATATATATATTTTTATCATTATTTCAGTTCGTGAAAAATGCACGGTGTTCAGTATTTTTCGGCGGGATTCATGTGATACATAAAATATTCTGTTTTTTCATGCCGGTATACACCGTGAATTACAAATGATCCTACTTCAACGTATTCTGAAAAAAAAAAAAAAAAGCTTCAGTCTATGCGATCATTGTGCAATTTAACGAACCCCGTTATATTTCGTGAAAATTGTGCGCGAAAATTTATATTTCGAAACAAATTAAAATTAACAGCAATATTTGAGAAACTAGTTACCAGAACACCATGTCCTTCCCATATTACAAAAAATACATCTTATTAAAGGAAATCCTTCACAAAAAAAAATAATAACAATAAATCAATGCTAAGATAAGTTTCAAGAATATAAAGCTTCCAAAATATGGAAAAAAAAGAAGAAAAAGAAGAGACGATATATGAAAAACGAAATATATATAAAAAGAAATCGTTGAACGATTTCTATCTCCGATCTAGAATCGATTTAGAAGCTAGTTTTCATTCGTTAACTCGAAAATATTTTCATTTACAACAACGTAACACAAATTAATTGCAAACCTTCAAAAGCACGCACTTGATGTTTTCCCAAACTTTAACAAACAACGGTAATAAACTCGGTCTACGTTATCCACGTAATACCATGGAAAACTTGGCGAACCATAAGCGGCGCGCGATCCAACAAATTTCCATCCTTTCCCCTCCCCCTCTCCCTCGTGGAAAGACCAGAAACACCAACTTGGATATATGTATCTTGAAGCGTCGTTTCCAGCTTGCGTCACGTATGAAACGCGGGCCCCGAATATAACGCATCATCTCGATGGCAAAAGGCTTTGTGTGTCGTCTTGCACGCTGAATCCTCCCTCCCTCTCTCTCTCTCTGCCTCTCTGTCTCTCTCCTTCACTCACCCCTATCCTTCATAAAGGATCCTCGTTGTTCGAGCCTTCGCCATTCTTCCGTGGAAATACACCATTGTGCCAGCAGCGCGAGGAAAGTTGGTTTCGCGATCTCTGAAATTTATCTCGCTCCATTCAAAGACTTTTAAAATACAATGCGTGTATCGTTGACTGGCGTTAGATTGAAAGCCGGGAAAAGAAAGAACGGTTGTTTTCCGGCCAGCCAGGGGTTCGAAGAAATTACCCTCAGACCAATTTCTAGGACCATTTCTAGGAGCAAGGAAGTAGATGGTTAAAAGGATGGAAATTGGTTAAACCGAGTTGAGAAAACCGATGCTCCATTTTTCCTCTTTCGTTCCTCTCCCCCTCCCTTTTTTCCCCTACGTATAATACGAACGAGATCAAATTTTTTTTCAATATATTCGAGCAATCCGATCACCGATAAGCTTTGGACACGCGATTGTATCGACGAGACAATATTTTTCACGCACTTGTCCGATTATAATTCTACATCTGGTTCCCTCGTTACTAACATGGCTGTGTATTATTCTGTCTGCTACTGTCCCTCCCCCCTCGACGATCGCGATCGTATTATATCCTAATACCTGGCCTGACTTCACCCGTTTCGTACCACTTGTCCGATCGCAGCTGCGTTGTTTCACTCGAACGCGATGAGTGAAATTTAATAACGGTCGAACGGTTCGAGTGACACGTATCAATAATTTAAAAGTAAAAATAATCGGATAAAATAATTGTAAACTGGTTACTTTTTCGGGACGGGATTCTTCTATGTTACTAATCAACTCCATTTATCCGATTATAATTTATCAACGTTGCCATGATTGATTTTATCCGACGATTGATGATTGATTTTATCCACTTATCCGAGCAAGATCGTCTTTTTTTTTTTCACTCGTCGACTGTGTCGATGATCAAATATTTAGAAAAATAATACGTTAAATCGGATTCTTCAATTTTTTCCTCTCGTGGCTCTCAAATATTCCTTTTTTTTTTCTTTTTTTTTTGGATTCGGAGAGGATTTGCATTTTTTTCGCAAGCGTGCAACGTGATTTTGAACGCGTATCACGTATTCAACGAACGTCAAAGCGGAGATCAAAAGCTTTCACCGGCGTGTATGATTATGGGCATTAGGGGTAATTAATATTTGTCATGGTTGGGAACCGGTATCATTAATTTCTCGAAACGTTGATGGTTGGTATTGAACAATGTCCCCCTAACCCCTTCTCCCTCCTCCCTTTCCCCCTCTCCCCTCCAACTGTTGGACGAGTTGAAATTTTCCCTGAATTAATCGAAAAGAGGGAGGAGCGGGACTCGATATCCCGTGGATATAATTTCATGAAATTTCCAGACTTGTCGCTCGCGCTTTGAAATCGACTAATTATCCACCGAATCAACTAATATATATATATATATATCACGCTCGTGATCCCCTCCCCTCCCCCCTTCCCCCGTATGCAAAAGTACGAATCGAAGTTTCTAAAATTCGTTATTCCGTTATTCCAATCCTCCGTTCGATTAGAACATTCAATGGAACGGATTTCGAAATCGATTTCAATATAATATTTCATCCTATAAATAAATTATTTACCCCTCCTTAATTAACGAATCGAAACTTTTGACACCACACAATTGAATCGAAACATTTTTTGAATTGAATTGAAAATATTTCAAGAACAATATCAATTCAAGGAGGGAAGATAAAAGAAGGGGGCGAGGTCGTAATAATTTTTGCAAAAATCGAAATGGAAAATCAAGATTTAACAATTAATGTAATTTTTCTTCGATAAAATCTTTCTCTCCCAACGAACGGATAAACAAAAGCTTCCTCCATAAGCTTTTTCGATCGCGCGTTTCAAACGAGCGTTTTTGTCCTCCCCCTCCCCCAAAGAAAGAAGGGAGGATTAAAATAATCGGGCGGGGGGAAGCGAGAGGGAGGATAGATAGCTCGGTAATTAGACGGTTCCCACGACGAAGCGGTTCTTAATTACGGTAACGGTACGTCGTGAGTTTTTATCCCTCCTCCCCCCGAATATAACATAACGGGCACAATTTCTCGTGTAATTCAGCAAACAGGGCAAACAGATCCTCGGAGATGAAGCTAGTCGCGAGATTTCTAACGGGATTATTATGGCGGATTTTGCGTGCACGCGCGCCGCTTTTAATCCATCCGTGCTTACGTCGTGCGTGTTGGGGAAATCGTGCTGGTGGAAATTTGCCCTACTCTTCTTTCCCAAGGAAAGAAAGAAGAATCTTTATAGGCGTAATTCTGGATGGGACGAGAACTCAACCCTTTCTTTTCCTCCTTCGATAAAAATCTTCCGCTTCGAGTATTAATAACAGCGAGGTAAAGATTTTTATTTATCTTTAACGTTATGATTCGTTCGTTTCGAATATTTTCATTCAGGCACAACAATGGAATGTTTGAAACATTGATCTTGGACGGATATTGAATATTTTTTTTTCTTATTTTATTTGATATCGGATAAAGCTTGTCCCGTAAGAAAAATCGATCGAATATACGAGTGTTTTTCTTCCTTTTTTTTTTTTTTTTTTTCGTATGCAAATGGGGATATGGAAGGTGCGATCACTTTATCGGCCGACGCTCCGATAAATATGAATGGAATGTTGGCTCGCGAATTTAGGAAGGGGACGTCGAGTTTCGCCTTATCAAAGATATTATTCGAGCATTTGTCTCGGTTCCGTGATGGAAAGGGGAGGGTTGGATGAAAGGAATGGATCGTGGCACGATGACGAAGATATTGAGTTAACGCCGTGGTAAAACCCACCCCTGATGCACCGATCCTCCGGTTGAAAGAAGGGGATGGATGGGGGAAGGAAGGGGGCCGTTGTCGGGCGAGAGAGGGGAGGGGGGTGGGAAAGGGGATGAAAGGAGGAGAAAGGGTAGGATATTAATTACATTTAAGCTCGTCTGGTGAGGTTATGGTTCATTCAAAATTCCCTTCCCCATTTCCATATTTCTGTATCAAGTCTTAAAACTATCTTTTAATACACCTTAAATGGGGAGAGGGGGAGGGGGGAGGGAGAGATTGTAAGGTTAAATTTAATCCCTTTCTCTCCGTTCTATCAGAGAAAGTTTCTTTCGACGGAGAGAGAGAGAGAGAGAGAGAGAGAGGCTCGTTTGACTGTCATAATTCTGCTTACTACGATAAAGGCTTATCCTATGCGTCTGACAATGCTTGATTCGTTCCACTTATATTCCGATTATAACTAGCTAGTGTCGTTTGCAGTGATGGGCAAAATTTAATAGTTGAAGTTACGAATAAAAAAATTATTTCCACATGTTGCCTTAAAAAATAGATCAATTAAAATACGAATAAATGTTATTCAAGCATTTTAACGAGCAATCACTTAAATTTATTTTATTTTTAATTAGTTTTTTTTAAATTTCCAATTTTGATCATTTGCACGACTGATGAGTCTATCTAGGGATTACAGTTGTCTTGTAAAAATGATAAGCTATAAAGATATGTAACAAGTTATAAAGATATGTAAACCTGGTACAATTATCGAAGAAAATATTCAATTATGTTTCGATTAAGAAGAATTTGCATTAAAGAACATCTCTGTACGATTGCTGACCAATCGGTGAATTTAAATCCGTCGAATTCTGAATCATAATTTCCGTCGAAATCGATCGTTTAAACGATAGTTTAAACGGGATTGCTAATTCGTGGAAACTTTTTCGTCGAATCCGCTCGTGGAAAGAAGAATCGAAAGAAGGCGGAGGGGAATCAAAATACCACCCTCCTCCGAAGTTAAAATTTATTCATCGGCCGGATTCGAAATTTGTCTTTCCTCTCTTATCATCTATCCTCCCCTCTCGATTATTATCCCTTAAAAGCGTATCCCCCTCTGAGAAATCTGAATTTGGCTGAAGATAGGTAGGAAATGTTGGCGATGCAATTTTATCCTGATTGCGATCTCGTCAAACTTCTCCTCGACTCTCCCCTTTCCATCAGGCCTCCGCGTTCCGATCACCGTTTCTCCAACCCCTTCCTCTCTTCCGCTTGGACTACACTCTCTCCTCCACTTTGTCCTCTCGCGATACAATTGTTCTTCGCATACACGAATTCTTTTTCCTTGCGATCGTCTTATATATCTGAATCTACTTTCTTTTTGGTTCTTTTCAAAATTTCCTACTCGAAAGAATTTTCTTTTAATTCGAAAAACACTTTTTATATTTCTTATTCTTATTTTGAAAAGACTTATGTCCATTCAATTTCATATTTCTTCATTAATTAAAACACGTGTGGTATATACAATTCCGTATGATATACAGTGCCTGTTAATGTACAATTGAATGGATACATTCTCAATCCATTATTTAAACGTGTCTAATTACATATAAACATCTATAAATACACTTATACGTTTCATTTCCAAAATTCGGATGAGACAAATTATCTCGTCACTAGATTAAATACAATTGATTAAATTGCAACTGCGTCGAAATATCAAATGTTACTTTTTCCAGAGGCCTTTCACGCTTTTTGAAAACAAATTTTCCACGAAGAAATGTGACGACGAAAAAAAAAAAAAAAAGAATCAATCTCGATAATTCGATCCAGCTCCCCGATTCGGCCATCACTTATCCCGGGGAACAATTATCAATCCCTCCCCTTCTGTTTCGCAATCGTCTCGTATTCCATCCGCGCGTGAGAACGAGCTTCAGGCTTAATTTTTTTTTTTTCCTTTTTTTTCCTTTTTTCCCCGGAAAAGGGACGCCCGCCACGTCTCCACGTCGCGTCGGTTTCGACTGAATTATTAAAAGTACCCGGTAGGATTTCCAAGTAGCTCGAGGAACCAGCAAAAAGCGGGGGGCGATTGCAATCACGTCGCCTCGTAAAGCGATCGTGTACCTACCCCCCTCCGCCCATTTCGCCAATTTCTTCACCCTCCCCATTTGGTAATTTGATTACCAAAATCCATGCTTTTTTTTTTTATGTTCACAACTTTTTAGATAAAGTTTCTTTTGCACGAGAGTGGGTTGGGAAGGTATTGGTATTTAAAAGATTTAGGGTGTCGATCGAAATGGTTTCTTTCATCTTTATATTGTTGTTGGTATTTGACAGAGTTTTGAATATATGAAATGAAATAATGTACGAAGAAAATGTAGAAATTATTGTTGATCTATTAATTATTTTTGAAACATTTTTTTATTTAATTGGAAAAATATATATATATATATAAGATATAGTTTGAATTGATTCAACCGTGTTGTACGAAAATATAATCGATATATAAAGATTGTAATTAGAAGATTGAGCTGTGAGTTGTAATAACGAGGACGGGTAAAATTGGTATTTAAAAGATATATAATTGAGGTGTCGATCAAAATGTTTTCTTTTACCTTTGTATAAAATAATAACGAAAAATAAATTATATTACAATAAGACGATAAAAATTATTATATACGTCATATACATTTCTGAAAACATTTTTATTTTATTGAAGTACACCTTTTATTCATCATCTTTCAATTTTCAAAACCCTTCTTATCTTCTTTATTTACGATCCCAATTTCACTCGTCCAATATTTACTCACGCAAACAATACGTAATAAACACTCTCAACTCTCAACAATTTATTTAAAATCGCTTTTCTTAATACAATTCCTTTTTTTTATTTTTTCATTTTGTTTCACCAAATATCGACCACCGACCTCTATCCTTTATCCTTATATACGCGCACGATCTCTTGAAAGTATTAAACAGGCGGAAGAAAGCCTATGTCTCTCTCTCTCTCTCTCTCTCTCTCTCTCTCTCTCTCGCTCTCTCTCTCCTCGATACCTCGATGGCAAAATGCACCTTTACCCCCTTTTGTCCCTGCGAGTTACGCGTTGTCGCGCCACTGAATAAAACACGCGCGAATGATATTTCAGCCGTGTATAATTGAACAGCCTCTGGCGAGACGGTTGGTCGGATAGGGAAAGAATCTTGGCGTGGATCTAGGTACACGGGGATTTGAAAATGAATACTGCAGCCGGTTGTTGGCCGCACTCCCTGGATCTGGGTGAACGAAGCAATCTCCACGGAAATTGTGGCTTATACTTCTCCGTATACCTCTCCGTCCTTGAAACGACGAGGATAGGCCGAGGAAGGTTTCTGAGGGAGGATAGGTTTCTGAAGGATGTTAGCCAGGGAAAATTAATCGATTACGTTCTTTTTTTTTTTTTTTTTTCTCGAAAATTTGAAGTTTTTTGCTCTCCGCTTTGATACTTTGTTTCTTTTCAGAATTGAATTTTTTTGATGTGCACGAGTTATTGTATGTAACGAGCGAAGAATAGAGTTTCTTCTCGATTATTTGAAATTCGGTGTGTAATACTATGATTCAACGATTTTATTTATCGTCCAGAACTATATGGAAATTTCACTGGCACAATGAAATCGTGCTCGATTGTTATTATATAAGCTTGATTCATTACTACCTGTGGTTTTGATGAAGCAATTCATCCCTTCCTTTAAGGATCGTTTTTAATTACTCCAAAGAAAACTCTGTCTATCCTTCAATTACTCCAATCAGAGCGGAGAATCAAAGAGAAAAATATTACAATGCCGTGCTAACTAGAAGACTGAGTAATCAATAATGATGGATTCTTTTTAAATTATTAATTAATTCGTGCAATAATTTATTTATAAGACAAATTGTACGTATATTATTATTAATATTCGTTATAAATTACAGGCGATCTTCCCCACAATTTCCACAATAGATAGATTTCGAAAAAATAAATACACACGAGTTTCATCGAACTCGTCCTACTTAACGATATATATATTTCGAAACGCGTTGGAAGGAGAAGGGACGAAGGGAGAAGGGGAAGAGTGGCAAGGAATCGGAGACAGTGATTCGTGAATTTAATTCGTGCGAAAAAAAAAAGAGGGACGCCAGAGGGGTTGGAGTAGGAGTTTCCACCCCCGATATCTTGAAATTCACGAGCCATCGCCGCGAGCAAATCTTTGGAATTAGCGGATTAGTCGGGTAATGCCAATCTATCGTTTTACGAGCTGACGTGATCGCAATAAAACTTTTTCATCCACTCGTAACGAGCCGGCGATAAATCGAGGCGACATTAGAATTTTCCTCCCCCCGAACGTTGGAACAATGTTAAACGATCTATCCGGTGACGCGTATCCGGCCAGTGAATTAAACGCGGTGTAAAACAATAAAAAGCCTTTTCATCTTGCCTCAGTGTCTCCCAACGTGGCCCGTTACGATTTTCAATATTTTCAACGAAGATTAACGAACGAACGTTACGTTACGCCGTCCTTTTTTTGTTCCAAAATATCACCAAGCTGGAAATGAATATATTTTTTTTGCTTCGAGAAGTTAAAAGGAGCAAAATAAAATTAACCTGTGTGTTTTTAATTTTTTTTCAAGGGAGCATTGACGAATGACGTTGCGTTTTATTGATGTAGATATGGTCGAAGGTGAAGAAATTTTGCTTCGAGACGATAAAAATAATCTGTGATTTTTAATTTTAATTTTTTTTCAAGGGAGCATTGATGAATAATGTGTGAAATTTTGCTTCGAGAAGTTAAGAGGAGGACGATAAGAGGAATAACCTGTGATTTTTAATTTTAATTTTTTTTCAAGGGAGCATTGATGAATGACGTTGCGTTTTATTGGTAAATATGGTCGAAGGTGAAGAAATTTTGAGAAGTTAAAGAGGACGATAAAAGGAATAACCTGTGATTTTTAATTTTAATTTTTTTTCAAGGGAGCATTGATAAATAATGTTTTGGTAGATATGGTCAAAGGTGAAGAAATTTTGTTTCGAGAAGTTAAGAGGAGGATAAAAGGAACCTTTGATTTTTAATTTTAATTTTTTTTCAAGGGAGCATTGATGAATGACGTTGCGTTTTATTGATGTAGATATGGTCGAAGGTGAAGAAATTTTGCTTCGAAAAGTTAAGAGGAGGACGATAAAAATAATCTGTGATTTTTAATTTTAATTTTTTTTTAAGGGAGCATTAATAAATAATGTTTTGGTAGATATGGTTAAAGGTAAAGAAATTTTGTTTCGAGAAGTTAAGAGGAGGATAAAAGGAACCTTTGATTTTTAATTTTAATTTTTTTTTCAAGGGAGCATTGATGAATGATGTTGCGTTTTATTGATAGAAGGTGAAAGTGAAGAGATTTTGTTTCGAGAAATTAAGGAATGAGATATGAGTTGCAATTTTAATATTTTTTATTTAGGGAAGAATAAATAAAGGTAAACGTGAATTTCTTTTTCTTTCTTTTAAAAAGCTCTCAGATGAGGAATAATAATTAACGATTGGTAATTTTAATATTCTCAGGGTAAAATTAACAAATAATGTTAAGATCGTTATTTGATTGCTGATATAATCAAGAAATGTTTATTGTTTAAATTAGGAATAGAAAAGTTTGATAGTTTGAAAGTAAGTTAAAAAATTATACTTGAATCGTCAACTCGTATTAAAATTGTCAACTCATTGTAGATTATTACTCTAATCTACACTACTCATATATTTCACAAATTAATCTTTCCATTTCTATCATAAGAGATCTAATATACTTTTCTACATAATTTTATGTATACATTTCGGTTATTTTTCGCGTCTCGAGGAACTTGTACATCTTTATATCTTGTTAAAAAATGAAGCGATTCGTGAAAGATTGAGAAACACTGATTTCGTATCCGAATCGTGGACGAGGGAATCCGAGGCGTTCGTTACCCCTTTGGGCGGGGAATAATGAACATTAATTGCTCGAGTTTTCGGCAGCCTCTCGCCGTCTCGTCGTCCAGAAAATGTTAATGTTACTTTTGCTATTCGCCGACGCGAAATGGCCAGACGTCGTCTTTCGCAATTATGACGGGATTAATAATCCTGCTCTCCCGAGGAAGGGTTGAAGTTAAACGCGAAAAAGAAGAGGAAGAAGAAAAAAGGAAAGGAAAGGAAAGGAAAGGAAAGGAAAGAAAAAAAAATACGCAACGAGTGGTCGATCTCCTCGACCGTGAGGCGGCCGTGTGTTTACCACGAGCCGAGGAATGAAAGAGGAGAGGGGAGGGGAGATCCTCGATGGAATTCTAACTTTTTCCCCGCCGCTGCGTGGGGGACACGAAGGAGAGGAGGGGGAGGGGGAGGGGTGGACGAAGGTTTGAAAAATTCGAAAGTACGCGGAATCAAAAAGCGGAACCTCATTACAAGTTGAAATGGAATTTCCAGTTACCGCTTGACGGATATATGGTATTTTATGCGTAATGCACGACGAAATTTTCCACGATGGATGGAATTCTACGATTCCATCCGTGGAAATAAATTTTCTTCCTTTCCTTCCCTTGCTTGCGCGTACGTTCGCCCGCTTCTTTGAAAAAAATTTGGCTGGAAAAGGTAGCACAAGGCGAGATATAATTATTCGGCTTTTATGATTTCTTTGGGAGGGGGATGTGACGCTCGTAATAATAATTCGATAAAGTTCCCCCGAACTTTTTATCATTATCCATCTAAAAACTATTAAATCTCGAATAACGAAATTCTTCTGTGGAATTCGGGAAATATAAATGGAATCGTATAAATTACGAAACACTCGTTTAATTATTATTATTCGACGTCTNAGTTCCCCCGAATCTTTTTATCATTATCCATCTGAAAACTATTAAATCTCGAATAACGAAATTCTTCTGTGGAATTCGGGAAATATAAATGGAAATCGTATAAATTACGAAACACTCGTTTAATTATTATTATTCGACGTCTGTCGCGATACATTTGCAAATGGACACGATATTCCAAAAAAAAAAAAAAAAAAGAAAAGAAATATCGCTATTCACAATTTCTTAACTTATTTATCGTGGTGTATTGGAAAAGAGCCGAGGCCTGTATCGCTTAATAATTCCGCGGATTCCGCTCATCCTCCTCATTCTTTCGCCAACAAGAATCAACCCCTCCGCCCTCCACCTCCGCCAAAGACACACCCGGGCATAATATTCGATATTAAACCCCCCTGGAAATCCTCGCGGAAAAGTAGATTATCCACGGCGCAAGATAAACACGGTTTCCCTTCCAAGGTTGAAAGAAAATTGCGAGTTACCGTGAGGTAGAGGAGATATACCGTCTCGTAACACCTTTTGATCCAATGGCCACCGAGACAGATTAAAATCATGTGAAACCTTTCCTCCTTTCCTGCGAGAAAAACGTCCTTCCTTTTTTTTCCCTTCCTTCCTTCCTTCCTTCCTTCCTTCCTTCTTTCTTTCTTTCTTTCTTTCTTTCTTTCTTTCTTCCTTTTCCTTTTTCTTTTCTGGTGACAGCGTTTCTTCATAAGCTTTCTCAATTTAAACCGTGGAGTTTATACACCCAGGAAGAAGGAAGAAGGGAGGGGATCCCGGGTTGCAAAGATGCGAAGTTCCAACAGGAAAAGCCGGGGAAATTGAACGTTGGCATCCGAGGCAATTAACCCAAAGGTGGTTACGAATAACCATCATTTTCAGAAAACGGGATTGCGCCCTGTAAGGATTATTATACAGGTGAGCGCAAAGTTTCCGGCCCGAAACTTTCGGGCAATTTCAAGGTTGTTCCCGGGAAAATTGGATTTATGGGTGGAGGGAGGGGGAAGTTTTCTTACCAATCACGTTTTAAAATCGATAATAACAATATTGGGATCGGAAGAATTTTCAATTAAATTATAATCAAATATTAATCATAATTGTCTGCTCTTTGTCCCTCGAATGGAACGGGGGAGGGGGATGACGATCGTGTCTCGATTTGTAATTTTAGATTTTTCGCCCTGAGCGAGTTTTTTTAAGGATTAATTTTAGTCGTTCGAGTTTTGAACAGTTAAAAGTAAGATTTTATATATATATATATATATATATATAGTTAAAAAATTTCATGTATTTATGATCGGGTATAGGAAAGGAACTTGAATATTTCATAGATGGATTATAGTAGGAATAAGGTGAGAAAAAACCGTTATATTTTTTAATTGGTCGATCTTTTTTTTTTTTTTTTGTTTTTAGATATAAGGGTTATATGTAATTACAAGGAAGAAGAATCTTTAATTAATTAAATAATCCATCTAAATTGTAAATTTGTTCGTTTTTCGAGAAATGGGATTCAATTAATCTTAATTCTGAATTCAATAAGAAATTCTCGGAGAATAGAGAAATAATGTCGCTTTAACTTTGACAATGTAATGAAATTGCGAGCGACCTTTGACTCGTTGATCGTTTAGCAGTCTAATTACAAGAAATTAAGAGCAGACAGCAACTTAGACAATAATAATTTCTTTCTTTTCTTCATTCTCAAATAAATTATGAACGCATTTATAATTGATCTAATATATAGTGCATAGTGGGCTGTTAAACATCAACATCCCAATCCAAAATTCACATTTAAAAAATACAGCAAATTTACAAATTTATTATTCATCTATAAATTAAAATTCAGCACCACAATATTCCAATCCAAAATTTACATTTAAACGCATTTATTATTTATATTCCAAATTAAAATTTATAAATAGATTCACCAACATTTCCTTGACGCAACATTCCATTCCAAAATTCACATTTTTCAAACACATTTGGAAAGTATATATATATTTAATTTTTAAATTTATTATTACTAATTTGTCTTCAAATTAAGATTTATAAATCACTTCCACTGTAAACTACAATAGATTCAGCACCAGAATTTCTTTAACAAAACATTCCAATTCAAAATTCACATTTTTCAAACGTAGAAAATACGTATATTTACAATTCATTTGAAATTACAATTGGCTCAACACCACTATGCAACCAAGCATTCCCCAATATTTCTTACCGCAACGTTTCTTAACATTCCAAAATTTAAACGCATTTGTACTGCAAATTAAAACTCAGCACCAGAATTTCCTTCACGCAACATTCCAATTCAAAATTCAGATTTTTCAAAAAAAAAAAAAAAAAGGAACACGTTTGGAAATTGCGCGAATCTGCAATTCATTCTTCGAAATGAGATTACAATCGGCTCGACATCACCGCGCAACCAACCAAGCATTCCCTCATATTTCTTACTATTTTTTCACATCTCATTCCAAAATTTAAACGCATTTATACTGCAAATTAAGACTCAGCACCAAAATTTCCTTCACGCAACATTCCAATTCAAAATTCAGATTTTTCAAAAAAAAAAAAAAAAAAAAGAACACGTTTGGAAATTGCGCGAATCTGCAATTCATTCTTCGAAATGAGATTACAATCGGCTCGACATCACCGCGCAACCAACCAAGCATTCCCCAATATTTCTTACCGCAAGTTTCCGATCCAAAATTCAACGGATGTTCTGCCGTTGGAGAATAAATTGACGGTAACCGAATCAAGCGGCTCAAAAAAAAAAAAAAAAAGGAAGAAGAAGAAGAAGAAGAAGAAGAAGAAGAAGAAGAAAGAAAGGAAAAAAGAGAGGAAAAAAAAATTGCATCGCCACTTGCACACCCGTTTCCAAGGTGAATCGAGGAGAAGAGCACTTCTCTAATAAAATTACCTCCGCTCGGTCGCAGTTCATCCGGGAAGAGCTCGAAGGCCATTCTCCGCCTTTGAATAACTTAAGGGATGGCGGCACCGTTTTCTCCGTACCCCTTTCACCCCCACGTTTTCCCTCCCAGCCCAGTTCACTTCCACTGTAAACATTTGCACAACTTTCACTCGGCTCCTCGTCCCCTCCCTCCTCCTCGTTCACGGTTCATCTGCGAACCGGTTGACGTAATCGTTTATCCTGCACTTACGAACAATTTGCTCCAACTCTGCTCCTCCTTATCGATAAGATCGATAATCGTTCGTATGAGATAAGATAATTTCAAAATTCCTTGTCTCTCTCTCTCTCTCTCTCTTTCTCTCTCTCTCTTTCTCTCTCTCTCTTTCTCTCTCTCTTTCTCTCTCTCTCTCTTTCTCTCTCTCTTTCTCTCTCTCTCTCTTTCTCTCTCTCTCTTCTTTCTCTCTTCTTTTTTCTCGTAATTGATCGTCTCGACGAATAACGGTGTTTTCAAACAAATAATTGTTACGTCGAAAGATATTCGTATCCTTCCTCCTGTCTGTTCTGTTTTAATCGGTTTTTAAAAGATATGGAAAGAAAGAAAGAAAGTTTCATTGGAAAGAGAGAGAAAGAGAAATAAATAGCGGGAGTTATCTGAAAACTTTTTACACTTTTATTTGAAAATTGATTTTGAATAATTTATTTTCTAATTCATCTTTCAGAGATGGAAGGATGTATTTTAACCATTAAGCAAAATATCAGACGCGATATTTTTCCTGTAAATTTTAATTTTACAGGAACAAACACTCGTCTCTCTAAATTCCTATTCTCGTGATGAGATTTTTAGATTAAAAGGAAATGTACATGTAGAAATAAAATAAGTTTTCATCGAATTTACTTTTATGGATGAAATTGTTGTAAAGAGGGCAAAGGATTCAAAAATGTAGAAAATCCATCCGAACGGAATCGACTTGGAAAAACGAAACGAGTGCCCGAGTGAAATCGATCTTTCTCTCTTTTCTTTCGAAACGACAGGTGGACGTTTCCCCTCCCGCCGTTTTCGTAGCAAAATCGGTTGGCATCGTTTAAACATTATCGCGTCCAATGTACAGAGAGATGAAGGAAACGTAAATCACAACGTATCGTCCACCGTGCTGTCATTCGAACCGGTGATTATCATTAATCGCGCGATATTAATGGGGGTTTCTGAAACCCGTGCAGGGACGATGTTTCATTCAACGTTGTATGGAAAAGGGTTACGTATAATAATGGTAAAATCTCAGGGGGAAACGTATCCATTGAATTCGACGGTTGAACGGAATAGCATCGTTAAGAATAACAGCTAAAATAAAATATATTTCTACGAAAGCTTCTCAAATTTTCTCAAATTTTCAAATGGTCAGGATTAAATATTTCCTCGTGGCGAGAATTATCTTTACGAGATCCCTTTCCTTCCAACATCGAAATTATCCAAATAATGGATCGATTTCTCCACGCGGTACGAAATAAACTTCTCCCATCTGTGAAACATCCGCGTGCATACGATTAAGGGAAAAGGGATGGAAAAGGGTTACACGGTAAAATTTGAGAGGAAGTATCCATTGAATTCGACGTTGAACGTAATTCATTAGGATGCTAGAATATGTTTCCGCAAAAGTGTCAAATTTTCAGAGAAGATCGAAAAAGGATCGGAATTAAATATTTCCAAGAATTGTTTTTCAATCGAAATTATCCAAATACCAGATCGATCTTCTAGAGTATCTTTTGAAAGATCGTATTGATGATGATGATTTGCGAGCTCGAATTAAGATAAAAATTAAGTGCAAGAGTTCCAAAGATTTTAAAGTCCGTTCGACTTTTTAAAATCTTACACGATTTCAATTCAAATCGACAAATAAAATGATTAATTTATTTTAGCATAAGAAATGCAATTAAATTTAAAATTCAATCATATTAGTGATATTTAATAAGTAATAATTTTAAATTAATTTATCAATTGTAATAATGGTTAAGATTTTAAATAAGGGTTGCTTTTTTCTTCTTCTCTTGAACATCGTTGGAACGAAAATCATTTTACGATGTGACCAAGATCGAAAAGGATCTAATAAAACTCGATACGAATTTCGATTTCCCCAATCGCGGGACAAAAATAAACGATCCTCGTCCCACGGATCGCGAGAGAATCGCAAAACGATCGTGAAAAGCTCGGTGATACTTTGATCGATGAGAAGTGTATTCGCTTCGCTCCCGAAACCGCTTCTCGTCTCGTCCATATAATCCACTTTTCCACTTGCGAACAATGGCTGGTGTCTACGCCTGGCGCCATGTTCGCCAACGACAAAAACACGCGAAACTGTCGTCTACCATCGTCCCACAATGTATATGGTAATTCACTTATTGTCTCGCAGAGTGAGACGCTAATGAATCATACAAGTATAATTCAACTGATCCAATTCTAGTGAGTTGCCACGATTCAAACGTCTCCCCTCGCTCCCCATTTCTCCCCCTTTTCTTCCCTTCTCTCTCCTTTTCTTCCCTCCTCCGCTGTTTCCTTCTTCTCTCATGTTTCGTAGCCGATCCTTCCATACTTTTCATCCTGTTCTCTCGATGATTTCAACACCCTCCTCCTTCCCTCGAGACGCGTTGCATCAATATCGATATTAATTTTCGAGCAATGAGTCGTCGACGAATTTGTTCATAATGTTAGGGATGAAAATTGGAGAAGGAAGGAAGGAATCAATTCGTATTCTTGAGAAGAAAGAGAAATTGTATATTTAGGTCGAAGATGTGTAAGATGTGATTGAGAATTGACGAGGGGAATGTATTTTTGTGGTTGAAATCTGGAAAGAGGATTAAAAGAAATTTTTGGGGGAGGGGAAGGATTGATGAGATTAATGTATTAATTGATTAATGTATTTTTGTGGGGACGGAATTTGTATGTGGTTTGGTTGGAATTTTATTATTCAAGATCGAAAACAACGTATTTTCGTTGAAATCTCGAAAGAGGAGTGTATACGGAAGAATATAAGATTTATGAAAAAATTTTTTTTTCTTTTAAGAAATTATAGAAATATTTTCGTAGAGTTCTTAAGAAAATTAAAAATATTCGAGAAATAATAAATATAATCCCGACAATTTCCAAGATTTTTTCCAAATAAAAATAACTTTTCCCTCTGAAATATCTCCAAATCATAATAATAACGATATTTTAGAACGTGTGCGCACCTTTCCTGCACTTTGCTGCTCCCCTCCCTCCCTCTTTTATTCCTCGTTTAATTTTCCACGTGTTCAAAGATTCTTTGCGAGTCAAAGGCGACATCAATAATGAATAGAAGCTTCCAAGAATTTTTCAATTTAATCAAACAAACTCTTCTTTACAAACCCTCCTTTATTTTCTTCTCTCGAGAAGCACGAATCCGCTCGCTCCCCCTTTTCACAAATCTGCATCCATTCGACTTTTCTTTTTTTCTTTCTCTTTTTTATCTTCGAATTAACATCCTCTCTCGTTCTCTCTCTCTCTCTCTCTCCTTCTCGCTTCACGCATTTTATTCACCGTCCACCATTGCATAGACTTCGCCCAGAATTTCGTAATAAGCAAACTTTACGACACACCCTGGTGCTCCTCCACCCACCCACCTGTGTGTACCAAGGTTTATTCTCTCTGTTATTCTTAAATTAGAGCGTTTCGCGAACAAATGCACGGAACTGGGACGAAAGCGGGGACAAGGGATTGGAACAAAAATTTTATTCACGACGTCGCTCGGCGAGAAGTAATTTTTTATATTTAACGTAAACTTTTTTTTTTTTCCTTTTCCTCCACCTTCGCTATGGCGGTCGGTTTTTTAATTAAATTAAGAGTTAATTGGATTTCGGTATTTCAACCATCTCTCACTTACACCGATGGACAAAGTGTAAAGGGGAAATTAATGAAATCCCACGTATCGTGCTTATGATGCGACGAAAAGTCTCAAGATTCTCTTCTTTTTTTTTTTTTTTTTTTTTTTTTTTTTTACTTTTTGGCATGTTCGAGTTTTCGTGCATGGAATAGAATTGGGAATAAAAAAATTTTTTCGAAATGCACGAGAAAGTAGAGTTTGTGAAACCTTTGAGAAATATTATATTATATACGTGATAGAAAATGTTTTCTTTTCTTTTTTTTTTTTCTTTGGGAATGGATAAATAAAGAAGTAGAAATTAACATTGGTATGAAATACGTGTTCTATTCGATGAAAATATAGAATAAAGGTTTAGTAAAGTAAAGTAAAGTAAAGAAATTCTTTTTATAATATTCTGTCTATTTATACAGAATTTATATATGTTCGTATAAATCGAAAACTATGAATGTTTTCCAATATTATATATTGAGAAGGTATTTAATAATTTTAGATAGAATTTCACACGCAAGATATGAAATCTTTTCCACGCACACCGTTCCACGTGTTTCTTTCTATTTCATCAAATTCTCGAATCTTCGTTTCTCGCTATGCGAGCCAAATAAAATAAAATAAATATCTCCGTGAAAATAATTTTTCGGGTCACAATTTGGAGATTTCCTTTAAGTGAAAAAAAAAAAAAAAAAAAAAAAAAAAAAAAAAAAAAAAANAAAAAAAAACGAGACTTTTATCTGGTATCCTTTCAAAGAAAATGGCGAGTCAGTCTCTTCATGGTTATATAATTTAAAATTTTTGCCCTCTCACAAGAGTATTTCTCTTCGCTCTTCGAATGTTTGAAAGTTGCTTGCCAAGCTCTTTTCTTGGACTTTAAACTTCTTAACGAAAAGAAGATAGTTTTGCAAGTTGCGCAATTTAGAATGTTCAGTGTACAAAAGAATTTCATGAGACTTTGAAACTTTATGAAAACGGAAACGAACTGTTTAGTGTACGTACGCCTTTCTATCTGAATCTTGCCGCGTTTTCCTTTCTTTTCTCTTTTTCCTTTTCTTTCCCTTTCCCTCCCCCTTACCGTTTAATTAAAAATATGCACGCGATCCTTCTATAAATTCTAAACGGCCGTTGAAATTTCGAGAGACAATCCCCGACTGTTCAAGAAACCAGATTTTTCGTTCGTGGAAAAATTTTCCATTTTCCATGCTCGTGAAAAATTGCGCATCTAAAAATATATTTAAGAAAGAAAATTTGTATTTAACGTTTTGTTTCCATTTTAATCTCTCTCTTTTTTCCTCTGATGTTACGGATGTACATTTATTCAAAGTGCAAAGCTTTTTTTACGATTATATTTTATTTTATATCAACAATTATTATTATTATTATTATTATTACATTTATTATTATTTATTTTATATCAACAAGATCGAAGGAAATAAATGAGAGAGTAAACAGTGATCAATAGTGTAACGAGGAGGATGGATAAGTCTTTTGAATGTTTCCATCGTGTTGTTGGAGATAGGTTATAAGGAATAGAAAATATATTATTCGAAATTAAATTGAAAATAGGATTTTTTGTAGCGGAATATTATTGTCGAGGAATGAAATAAAATTTTTATCTCATTCTCATGGTAAAATTGAATTCGAATGAACGGGGGGGAATCCGATGTTCAAACGATAAATCGAAAAATCTTTTTCTCTGAAAAAGAAATTCTTTGTTTCGCGGGATACACTATAAATTCAATTTTTATCCACTATAAAATATCTATATATAACTTCTGTACAAATTATTTTGACGATTATTTGTTTGTCAAAATTTTATTTCGATTAATATATAATATAATATTATATATATATATATATATATATATTTTATAATATATTTAAATGAAGTAACAGTTATTTCACACAGAAATATGGAAAATAACAATCCAAAATATTATTTCAAATATTTCTCATTTCAATTTCGATTAAAATTCATTGCCCCGGATATTCGTGCATTTTATGGAAAATTGAAAGGTTCAAAGATGTTATAAAACACTCATGATACGCAAAAATGTACATATATACAAAATAAAATATAATCTCCTACTTTTTCTTCACTATTTCACTCTCTTACTTATAATTCCTTTCCTGTATTAATTAGAATAAATTTCTCTTTCACAGAATATTGTTGCATCCAACGAAGTGCATAAAAACAAATACAACAAATGATATAATAAATTCGCAAGTATAGAAATAAAAATTGTATCCGAAAATAAATAAACCCCTCTCCTCCTCCAAAATATTTATTAAACGAGCCTCTCCTTCTCGAGAAAAATTCATCTCTCAGAAAAAAAAAAAAAAAAAAAAAAAAAAGAAAATTAAAAGTCAAAACGAATCGATCCTTTGGACCAAAGTCGAGATCGACCGCTCGTAACAATCGAGTTGTAAATCGAGTTTCGTATTCTCAAAAGCTCCCCCCGTTCGGGGGTGAATTGCGCGATATTTCTATCCCGCGATTGGCCGGCCACAATCCGCCACCGCCCGACTTCGAAATCGCGTATCGTACAATTGCCACCAAATTCGGTGTTTAAGAGGAGGATAGGGAGGGGGAGTGGGAGGAGGACACCCATATAGATTCGTAACGAGGGCATTCAAAGCGGCGCTGGATTACCGTTTTGCTCGGGAGAAGGGAGGGAATTGTAGTAGCTCATTATGCTTAGATACAGTCGGGAACAAAAGGAGGGGGGAAGGAAGAGGGGGAGAAAGGTTCACGTTCGACGCGTGAAATTTCGAAATTATTAATCCTTTGTGCCCAGTTTAATTCGTTAATGCGACGTTCGTTTCCCTTCCCACTCTTGAAATCCTTCCCTCTTCTTCCTCCTCTTGCTCTCTCTTACTTTCGATTTACATGAGAAATGAAATTAAATCGCCTCGATCTTACTTGGTTTATCGGAATTATTACTTTAATATTAATCCTTTGTGACCCACTGTTCATTCTATTCGAACATCGTTCCTCGAATTTTCCTATTTTAGTCAATCTTTTTAGTCAATTCTGATTTCTATGCGAGGTAGGATAATTTCTGATTTCTTTTTAAGGATTGTCGTTGAATATTATCTAGAAGAGGCAGCAGAAATTTGGAATTTAATTTGGAATTTTCTTTCTGAAAACGCACAGTGCCGCACGGAATATAAATCTTTCAAAGATTTATTACAAAATATACAAAAATTATAATATTATTGTTCCACTCGTGTCGAAAGATACAAATTTTTTTTGCGATTTCAATCGCATCCGCCCATAAACTCCGTGGCAGATAACGCGAGTTGAGAGATTTGAAATGGCACGGATTCGAATTAACGAGATTCGAAAACTGGCGGATACCTCGAAATTATACAGCACCGCCAGGCTCGCCGGTCCGGCTCTTTGTTCTACTTCCTTACATAAATTATGGATAATCTTCTTAGTTTCGCCTTCGCCACGGCCAACTTCCGCCACCGGAACGATCGCGCGCCAAGATTAAGTTTGAATCTCGAGGAATTCCCGCGCTCTCCCGCGTAACACCGTACCACCACAGATCTTTAACTTCTTCTTTCGTTTTCATCTCGGCCTCATTTTCATACTATTTTCGAAACGGATTCCGTCCACCTTCCCCTTCGGTTCAATCCTCTTCGGCCCCCTCTCGCCCCGTTTACATATTCAACAACGAGCCGAGCCGAGTTATAAACGTAATAAAATCGCGGTGGCGCTCGTAACGCGCTACGTTACGAAATTGCGAAATCATTCTCTCGTTCACGGTTGTAAATGTAACAACAATCTGGCTGGAACGAACCAATTGTTACGTTCTTTGCCTATATATCTCCGTTGTTTTCGCATCGCAGAGGTTTATTTCGGGATTTCGAGGCCGCGTAAACTTTGGGAAATTTATTTATTTTTTTTTTTTTTTTTGTTTTGCAGTTTGGTTGAAAGGTGTGACTTTTTTTCTTTGATAAGTTCTTTCTTTNAGTTCTTTCTTTTTTTTTTTTGTGGTATTATAGCGGAGATATTAAATAGGATTCGAAATTTGGTATCGATGTATCTTGGAAGAATATTCGAGAAATGATTATATTGTGAGTTTTAATAATTTTGAACGTGAGTAATAAATTGAAATGAATTTGGTTCGGTTTGTAATGGTAAAATTATCGAGTGGAACTATCCTTTAAAATTTTAATTATTGCTATATTTTAGATTGGTATATTTCGTACTTTGGTATCGAAAATATTTAGAAATAATAATTAAGAAAAGGAAATTAAGAAAAGGAAATTAAGAAAAGGAAATTAAGAAAAGAGTTTAAGTGGAATAAATTATATATGGTCAGACACGTTCTCTTCGACTTGAAGTAATTATTACTTATAATAAGAAGTATTATATAAACGTGAAATTTAGAAACAAGAGTCCACACGTGATTAAAATTTTATCACTCGATTAAAATTTTTCCACTCGTCGTTTCCGTTCAATCGAAATTTATTAAAATCCGATACTTAATATTTTCGATAAATACGATGATAAAAAAAGAAAGGTTCTAAAATATTCACGATATATTTTCAAAACATGTAAAATATTTAATTTTTCATTTGCTCCCGAACAAAACACAGAATGAATAAGATATTAAATGAAAACATCGATCTGAATATGAGAACAGGTCAATTTATTTCTATAAATATTCAATGGCACAAATATTTGCCATTTAAGATACATTATTCGAACGTGCAACCTACGTATAAAGTGCAACCTATTAAACCGATGGAAATTTTTTTGGAGAAAATATATAAAATATTTCTTTCGATAAATTATTCCATATTTCGATCATTCCGCGTCAATTTAAATTTTTTATAAAATTCAACAAATCCCAACAATTCCAAGTAAATCATACTTTACGTTCATAATTACATCGAAATTCGAGTGTTCTAAAAAATTTATACAAAGCCACGACGGTCAACAAGGCTATAATTTCATCCATTCCAGTATTGATTCAAATTTGCCAAAATTTAAAAGTTTCCAAATTTTTCAAAGTTTAATAATTATTAAATTTATCGTCACGAAAAATGTTTTATATTGATGCGATAACAAAATTTTATCCAATTATAAAATATAAATATTATAAAAAAATATTAAATATATAAATATTAAAATATAAATATTAACAATTCGATTGGACATAAAATTCCTCAAAATTAAAAGAATATATTTATTTATTACAACGATTTCAAGTTTTACCGGTAATTTTATTTTAACGAACAGAGGATCGAACGTCTTGTTGTTGAATCGTGGTCTCATCGTTGTTCGGAAAATTCCATCAAAGTTTCGGAATCGGATTCTTGCCCGGCCGTGAATCGGCGACGTTCAGATTTCTAATTACACTTTTGTTTGTAGTGGACCAGAATTTCCCCACCCTGGTCGCCGTTATTTATGTTGTAATTCGTCCCGAAACTGCGCCCAAACTGTGCACGCCATTTGAGATGTTTTCGGTGAAATTACACGCCGAAGAACTCCCTGTTACAAATTACAATGTATCCACCGTTGAAAGTGCTTCGATATTTTCCTATCAAATATTCGCTCGATTCACGTGGCCATTAGACGGCTAATATTTAATTATCACATCATTTAACGTCGTTTGTTCCTTTCGTTATTATTATTTCTTCCTTTCGTTCATTATTCGTAAACTTTCGAATCATTTTTGTTCGATTCTATTTTTAATTCTATCCTTTCGATTCCTCTTTCGATTCTTCTCTTTCGAACGGCGATAAGTATTCGAATATTTTTGGCTTAATTTTTCCTTTTGGCGTATATCGAAAAATCAGAAGAAATTAAGAATAAAAATTAAGAAATTAAGAATAAATTAAGAATAAAAATGAAAATTGTGCAACACGAATTTCAATTTCAAATGTTGTCAATATTTTTTTCCAAATGAGGTTTAAATAAATATCCTTTTGATTCCTCTTTCGATTCTTCTCTTTCTTTTTCGAAAGGTGATAAGTATTCGAATATTTTTGGCTTAATTTTTGGCGTATATCGAAAAATAGTCTGAACGAGATTAAGAATAAAAATGAAAGTTGTGCAACACGAATTTCAATTTCAAATGTTGTCAATATTTTTTTCCAAATGAGGTTTAAATAAATATCCTTTTGATTCCTCTTTCGATTCTTCTCTTTCTTTTTCGAAAGGTGATAAGTATTCGAATATATTTGGCTTAATTTTTGGCGTATATCGAAAAATCAGTCTCAACGAGATTAAGAATAAAAATGAAAGTTGTGCAACACGAATTTCAATTTCAAATGTTGTCAATATTTTTGCAAAGTAAGGTTTAAATAAATATCCTTTTGATTCCTCTTTCGATTCTTCTCTTTCTTTTTCGAAAGGTGATAAGTATTCGAATATATTTGGCTTAATTTTTGGCGTATATCGAAAAATCAGTCTCAACGAGATTAAGAATAAAAATGAAAGTTGTGCAACACGAATTTCAATTTCAAATGTTGTATCAATATTTTTGCAAAGTGTATTTTTAAATAAATATTCCAGGAAAATCTTCGTTGTTCGTATTTACTTCGTTTATATTTCGTAAAATAATTAAACGAAAGGATCAATAGATCGAAAAAATTGATGATAAATTAAGGGGTGCGAATAGGTTCTGTTTCAATTCGAATTCGATAATTTCTCGAATAATTTCACGAATGATTTCTTTGGGGGAGGATGGTATGACTTCATCGGTATCAAGACATTAGGTACGTTTCTCGGTAGAGGAAAGAGATATCATAAAAGAGTCGATAGCCGGTCGCAAATGCGAATCAATATGCGGAAATGATAGTCCTTATCTTGCACTCGTCACGAGCATTCGTTTCGCCTTTCATATTCCACATTTACTTTCTTCCACTTAACTTTCGTATCTCCTAGACGTTCTCCTCTCTTAAACCACCCTGTTATTCACCATTATCCAGAGAACGTATCTTTTAAAAATTTTATACCCTCCTCCCTCTCTCACTTTTTTATAAAAAAAAACAAATAATCGATTTGAAAAAAAAAAAAAGAAATTATTTTTTAAAAGTGTATATATCGATATACGAGAATAATGAAAAAGTGGGAATAATTTCGAGGAGAATTTCACTGGAAAATATAAGCATTAATAATCGAAACGAGCGAAACGTCTGAATTTAAAATGGAAATATTGCGAATACACACCAGAGGGTATCGAGATCGATTCGTTTTTATTTCGGAGCGATCGTCGCGGAAAACGCGACATTATACATTTTTATACGTTTTTCGTATTTGTATTAGGTCGATAAAAAAAAAAAATCGTGGTAATTTTAACGGGAAAATTCGAATAAAAATTTTTTTTCATTCCCTAGTTAAGCTACGCACAGTTGAAAACATTGTATTTTGTCAGACAATATGACCAATGTAGAAATATACAATTATTCAATTTTTAGAGTTACAATTAAAAATATACGCGATCCATTATCCATTTTTAGAATTACGTAGAATTTTTCCGCGCGACTATTGTTCTTCAGTTGCGGTGAATTTACAAAATATTCCTATAAAAAGAAGAAGAAAAAAAAAAAAAACCATCCTAAATGCATAAGTGAAAATGTTTAAGGTTGAAGGGGGAAAAAATTTCACCTCGCGATTTTTATTTAAAAATCACGATATTTATATTTCTTTCCTATTAAACGAAAAAACTTAG
Organism: Apis laboriosa; assembly: GCF_014066325.1. Classification (NCBI taxonomy): domain Eukaryota; kingdom Metazoa; phylum Arthropoda; class Insecta; order Hymenoptera; family Apidae; genus Apis; species Apis laboriosa. Next base: position 4,580,792 of record NW_025222129.1, read on the forward strand.
TTATTCGCGAAAATAATTATTCCCACGAATAAATTTTTGCACATTTAAAAAAAAAAAAAAAAGAATAAAACTTTCTTGGTTTACTTATTTTCTGGAATAAAACGAATAAATAATCGTAACCATCGAACTTGAAAACTCGCAGTACTCGAACGACCTTACCCGTTCAAATTTATGCATTTCCGGTTTCCAATTTTCACGCGGGAACGCTTGAACAAGGTTGCATCCAGCCCGAAAAATCGGAACGTTAATATTTCCAGATATCTCGAACGTAGCATAGTTACAGTATTTTTATTTTTTTTATTTTTTTTATTTTTTTTCTGGTTTACGTTCACTAAATTCCCATTAGTTTCGGTTAGACGCGTGGAAAAGCTCGAAAACATTGAATAAAAGTGGCGCCACCGTATTGTTGTTGCTATCGTCCGCCATTGTTGCAGTTATCGTTTTCCTTTTCCTCGCGCGTTAATGTTATATCGCCATACGTGTCCATTTAAATCGCCATTCCGCGAAAATAAATCGCCGTTCCGTTCTCGCTTTAAAGCGACCACGTTACACACTGTGAAACTTTTCCAACGATGCGTAATATCTTTTCACGTTTGTTAATATAAAACTTAAGGAAAAATTGATTCACGATATCTTCGACGATTATTCGTCGTACTCGAAATATCGAATTTTCAAAATATTGTGTGACTATACTTGAAGAGTAAGATTCTTTCGATAATGTAATCTTCAATATTTCGAACATTAGCGTTCGCTCGAGGAAAAATGAGTTTTAAGTTTTAATTGGAATAGCGCAATTAATCAATCAACGCCAGTATCCATTTCCAATAAAAATTTTTGCGAACACTTCTCGACAGGTTTTTACTCTCAAATAGATTTGCATCGGCGAAAAATCAAACTCTTTCGCTTTCGATTCACACCCACTAGGTTCTAATCTCCATTTGCGAGAAATAGTCTCGAGGATAAATCTCGAGGAAAAACTCTTTTCACTTTTAAATGTAAGACTACTTTTAATTCTTAAAGCTTGCACGAGTTTCTCTTCTTACAATGTTTCTTATTACAATTGAATATACTGTATTGATGATATTGAAACTCTTCGAAAGCAACTCCATAAATTGATAAAAGAAACGAGGAAACTTTCTTTGTCTACAAATTTTCTTTTTTTTTTTTTTTGCAGACGAAGCATTACTCTTTATTTTTCTTTTTTTATTTTACAGTTACAGTCGAGTCCCTTTTCTTTTCTTGTTTTTACCCAACAAAACGATGAGAATCGTCGTTTGCACGGGAATATCGTTCGCGTTAAGTGTAGCATTAAACTTAACGTGGCCGAAAATGCTACGCTGTTCGTCGAAAACGTTTGTGAAATGCATCGAGAATGTTCATCACGAGTCTCGTGGCCGGAATCAGGACAGGTTGTAATGGAGACAGAGAAAGAGGGGAGCCTTTATAAAATTGTAGCTCGAATTTCAACGTCGCTTTGTTGCTCGGCATTCCTCAATGGCGGAATATCTTCCGGGTATTTAACTAATTTCACTTTGATACATTGACTGGATTTTGATGTTGCTCTTTTCTTTTCTTTTTTCCTTTTTATTTTATATTTTTTTTTATTTTTCTGACGTTCTTTCGAAAGCTTGATAAATTTCTTGATAAATGAAACGTTTTACGTTTGAATATACGAGTTAGAACGAGTTTTCATTTCGTGATCGATACTTTATTGTTCTGCTTGGATATTATTGCGTTTTTATTCACTCTTCTTTCTTCCACGTACGAAAAAAGAACGATCACGAGCATTACAGTAATCTGAGAATATATAAAAATTTGCATAACAATTAAACTAAAATTTTTATACGGAAATATAGAAGTAAAGATTTTAAATATCAAAATATATATGTATTCTATTTTGGACATTTTGCGTTGTGCATTCTATATTTTAATTTTTTCCCATAAATACATTATTTAGTTCATAATTAATAATATTACAATCAGTGAATAGAGGAATAAAAAGTTTTTACAATTTTACATTATCAATAAGGATGATAAATGTGTACGAAAAAATTGAAATCGTAAAGAAAAATATTACAAATTTCAGAGATAATGAAAGTGCGGAAAACTTGATTTGAAATTTATTTCACGTATTATTAATCGGATTTAGCGGCAAGATTTTACTTGAAATCACAATGCGGACCAGTTTCCATGAAAATTCTTATTATTTATGCTAATTAGAGAACGGACGTGGCTCGGAACTAATTAGACGCACCTCCAATTTCCCTTGACTGGACGTGTTCGCTAGTAATTACTCTGACATCAATCAAGCCAATATTAAGGGGTGGCTACATGTGCAGCTACATAATATATATCATTACCAAATATACTGCACAACATATATTCCAACAACTGTTCATCGATACACTGCTTGAAAGAATATCATTTGGCACGGTTAACGCGAGTATTCAGTGGTTCTTTTTTTTTTTTTTTTTTTTCATAAAAATTCAATCCGATATTCAGATTATTTTTTAAAAAAAAAGTATGAAATTTTTATTCCACACTTTTATTTCAATTTTTCGTGGCAACGGTGAAATAATAAGTTTAATAGGATTTGCAACAAATTTTCATTGTCGCATCGTCAAATTTATTCTCTCGTGTATTATTGCGAATTGTTCGCAAGTTTATTACAACAATAAGGAATTACGGAAGATTATAAAATGTAGAATGGTACAACCTATAAATTCAATTTTTCTTGTTACATTTTTGAAACGCGTACGAGAAATTTATAGATCGACCTGACTTTATCTGTCGATTTCTCGTGAAATTTTTTTAAAATCGAAAATCGATCGGTGGTAAAAATAGTACATCATATCGAATTATTGAATAATTGATCCGAGATTCTACCCTTAGCTCGACACACTTTCGTATCTGTTTCTCCTAAAATTTTATGGTAATGTTTTCTTAAGTAGGAAATTAAGAAAATTTCGAATGATAATGAAGTGGAAATGCTGAAGATTAAAATCTACGTTCATCGAACTCGGTTTTCCTAAAATTTAAAAGCGAAAATTAGAAATTTCAAATAATTGGGAATAGCTAATCAAAAGTTTCTTAAACTCTATTTTTCCAAAAATTTTATAATAGTAACAAAAAGAAAAATTGCAAAATACAAATATTAGAATTTCAATTTTAATCGTAATCAAGATTTCATTGTCAAAATATAATTTTTCAAAAAAACGACAATAATCTTTACAAATATATAAAACCAACAAACTTCCTTCACAAGATAAGAATTGCAAATTGTAAATTGTTAAATACCTAGATAATTAAGAATAAATCTTCATTGCCATCCAAAAGTTTCACAATAATATTTTTTGAAAAACCAACTGAAACGATAATTCCATGCCATCTCGCAAAGATCATCCGACCGCCAATACGAGAACTCAAAAAGGTGTGATCACGTCGTGATCGAAGCGGCAACGATAAATACAGACACTTGAATGAAAAAGGGGGTAAATATTGGGGCAAACGTCGAAATTAGCAGACTTGGAGTTTTATCGAGAAGGAGTTTTCCATATCTCTCGCAATTTCGCCCGACCAATTCCTTTTCTCGTCGGTGTAACCGACGTAAAAACCGAAATTACGTGAAATACGCTCGTCGATCTTTATATCAGCCCAGTGGATCGTTAATGATTTTCGGTGATTTTTGGGAAAGGCTGCGATCGATTTTATTAATTCGAAGGTATCGGCGAATCGTGTTTATCCATTGATTCGCGTTTTTGTTCGCACGTTTGTTCATAATGCAATGGCGCCATTTCGCCGTAAAGTAATATTCCCGATTCCATCCAGCGTGCTTTTTAGCGGGATTTGTTTGCCCTCGAATATATTCGTAATTATAAAATATCGTCGACGATAGAATGATTTTATAATATACGGGGGGGAATAAATGTATCTTTCTTATTGCAACATGGTGGAAAACATGGTTGAGATAAAACTATTTCATATTTTTCCGCGAAGCGAAACAATGGAAATAATTTTCATAATTTTTAAATGGATCGTTTTAAAAAATTTGAAACGTTTTTCTTTTTCTTTTTCTTTTTTTTTTTTTTTTCTCTCTCTCTCTAAGTAAAGCGGCGAATTTTATTTTTATATATTTTTCGTGAAAGTACGTTTTTCCGTGTATCTTTTAACTCGTTGCTTTCGAAGCTTTTCATCGTGTTTATTCATTTCCCCTTTCCAATTTAATTGTTTGCTCCAAGTTTTTAAACTTCTCATTTCTCGTCCGTCAACAAATTTGAAGTATCGATGATTGGATGAGTGAAAAATATAATTTTAATATAACAAATCAATATAACTTTCCAATATAAATTACTCGCAATATAAATAATGATCCCTCTTTCTTGAAAAAGCGTGTCAATAAAATTTAACGAAAATAGAAAATAAAAGAAACGTAGAATAAATTTATTCTATATTCGTAACAATTATATTTTCGACGATATATACAAAAATATAACTTTAACAAATTAACTTAACTTCCCTATAAATTATAACAAGATTATTCGCCGCGTAAGAATTTCCTTAAAAATTAGATTAAAAAAAGAAATTATAAAATAAATTTATCCTATATCTACAATAATTATATCCGCGACGATATTACATCGCCCATTGCATGGAACGATAATTAACAAATTGACAGACACCCGAGTCGAAAACAGAAAAAAAAAAAAAAAAAAAAAAAAAAAAGAGACGTATTCCAAGCTCTGATAAAAGGATCACAGACGCCAGACGCCGATATTAACCGATGAAAGCAGCCTGTAATCGAGAGGGGAGGGGAGGGCTGTGATGTGATCAAAGGGTTGGGGAAAAAATGTTTTTCCCTTCCCGATGATCAACCCACCCGAAATGAATCGCGCGTCCCTCAATTAACACGTGATCATATAATCCGCGAGATTAACCGATTCCATGGAAAATCGGCGTGGCTCGGTATTTAGAGGTGGCGAGACGGTGGCTAACGATCTCATTAGTTTTGTGCCGTGTTATGGAGAGAGAGATGGTAGACAGGTCGATCTCTCCGTTTCTTTTTTCACTTTCTTTTTTTATTTTTTTTTTTTTTTTTTTTTTTTTCATTTAGAATGGAATCTCTCTCGTTAATTAATTCGTCGCAGCCACGGTGGCAACAAGCGTCTTTCGGACAATTCGGAAGGACGAATCTCATTAAGTCATTCTGCGCAACGTGGCCGACTCGTTACGTAGACGGGGATCGTTCTTCGTTGAAACCGTGGCGCGTTTCAACTTTTTGATCGAGGGGATACCCGTCGATCGTGTCTCGAATAATTAAATAATTGAATAATTCGCCGGGTTTAATTTGGAGATTTTGCGTGTTTATATTGCGAGATTTTGGAAATAATTTCGAGGAAAGATCGTATAAAAAAAAAGGATGGTGAAATCGTGACGACAAGGAAGGTAAGAATCTAGGGATAAACGGATAAAATGATCTTACTGTATCACTTTTCGACGTTGCATTCGTCGTACCCGAATCACGTTCGAGGATAAACCGGCATCCGGTTACATTCTTCTGTTCCAGGCGATGAAGATGAGCAAAGTGGGCAACCAGACCAATTCGCAGGACCCACAGGCGGTGAATTCCCGGGTTTTCGTCGGGAATCTAAACACGTTCCAGTGCAGCAAGACCGATGTGGAGCGAATGTTTCAGCGTTACGGCCGTCTGGCAGGTAAGGTTCCTTTTTCCGGTGAAATCACATAAACGAAAGGCAGGATCAGCCCCCGTATACCCTGACATTTTCTTCGAGATTCTTTCGTTAGAGTCACAAATTAGATTTTTTTTTTTCTTTCTTCTTTCTTTCTTTCTTTTTTGTGGGAAAAGAGGAGGAGGAGGAGGAGGAGGAGGAGCGTAAGGGATCGAGGTGGATTGAAAATTTATTTAAAAATGCTTCGTTCTATTTCGGGAGTATATTTAGTTGGAGAAATTATAAATTATATTGTTTCGAATTATTGAAATTATATTGGAAATGATTTTGAAGATTTTGCGTTGGAGATTTTCAATAATATACGACGATTGGAAAATAATTTTGCGTCGCGGAATATTTTTTTTTTTTTTTCTGTGAATGTTGAATGAAAATTTATTATAATACGTGAATACGTATTATAATGTATATATTTCAAAGTTTTGTATCTTTGAAACGAGGGAAAATTTATGTTAAATATTATTACGCGATATCTTTTGAGTGGTGTAATAAAAGTTACTTTACGAAACGTAATAATTATGCAAACGGGGCTAAAAAAATGTTGAAGATAATTTCAGGAGAGATAGGATTTTCCTTGAAGCGATTGAAAATTTATTTAAAGTGGTGGTACGTGATATTCTTTGAATGATAAAGCTATTTTACGAAATATAATAATTATAGAGATATTTGATTTCTTTTTTTTTCTTTTTTTTTCTTTTTTTTCTTTTTTATATGTATTATCATTTCCTCTCCGTAATTTCACGGTAGAACGAGAATTTATTCATAAGAGATTAAAAATGAATTTTTGCGTGAATCGAGCTTTCTGATAAAAATTAATACAAACCTACATTTTTCGTAAAGAGGATTATACGTTATTTTCGTTTTTTAATAACAAATGATCGAAATATCAAAAAATATGAGATAATCTCTCAAACAAAATATAACCTTATATAAAATCAAAAATACTAAAAATAATCTAACATATACATTTGTATCATTCGTATATTATTGAAAATCTCTGTTTCAAATCCTCCAAAATATCCATTCAATCGTACAAATATATTTTAATAAATTAATTCTTAATTCCATTTATCTATAACAATTTCAATAATCTTAACCAAAAAAAACAAACAAACAAAAATTTGAAACGAAGAAACGAATTACTTTCCACGATCATTTAATAAATCATTATTTAAAAAAAAAAAAAAAAGAACAAAAATTCCAAATACATTCTAATAACTTTAATTCCAGATAAAATACCAATATTCCCATAGTTTCAACGATTCCAAACACAACGATCTGACAAAACGACAAAAAAAAAAAAAAAGACAAAATTCTATAGTTCGTACGAGTTCGAATCGAGAACAAAAAACAAAAAAAAAAAAAAAGTGAGAGAGAAAAAAAAAAAAAAAAAGTCCCTAAGGTATTTTTTTAAAATAAAAAAAAAAAAAAAAAAAAAAAAAAAGAAAGAAAGAAACAGATACAAAATACCGTTTTGCAGCGTTAGCCGCGGGATCAGTTGGACGGGGGGAAAGTAGGAAAAGTGGAAAAGCACGGTGTGTAGTTACAAAACTGGTTGGCGAAGTTGAGAAGATTCAAAGATCCCTGGCTCGGATAACGGGTAAAGAGTCGCGCTGTTATCCGGTATAAAAAGCCGGGGGTTGGGGCACGGGGAGAAAAATAGCGAGTTGGAAATAGGATTTTCTCGATACGCTCGGGGTCCTCGGTAACCCAATTTGTGCCGTGATAGCTCCTTGACCTTCGATATCCCGATTGGATATCCGTCTCCAGTTTCACCACCGATGACTCCCGACTTGCTTTCACTGTAACGCTAACTTCGTTTCGGGCAACGTACTTTATTGGAAACCGGGTAAATCCGGTGTGTGCACGCGCTCGGGAGAGAGGGAAAAAAGAGAGAGAGAGAGAGAGAGAGAGAGATCGGTCGATTGATGGCACGAAGATTGAGTTTCTCGTTAAAATCGGTTTTATCGCTGGGTTAGTCATTTTCACAGGGGAGGATAACTGTCGTTTGCTCGAATTTTTTTAAACGAATCGCGATAATAACGACGGAAAATATTTGTATTTATATATGTATGAGAATTTTTCGAACGACAATTCGGACGAGTAGAAACTCTTGATTCCCTGATTGGACGAGAAAGAAGAGACTTCTATAAGCCTAATATAGGAACAATCTAGATAATTTGCAAAGAAAGATCACTTGGAAAAATCTTCGAAAATTTCCAAATGTTTTATTTGTTCCAAAAAGAAATTGCTTTTTTTCTTCTCTTTTCTTCCGCATTAGAACTCAAGTAGGTGCGCAGATGTCGTTCAAAGATATTTCTTGAGTTAATTTAGCGGAAAGTTGAAGGAGCGTTCGACGAGCAGCAACGAGGATAGTATTTCATTAGTAAAAGTATCACACTTTTACCGATGGCGCAAGTTTCGCGAAACTCGGTCCCCGCTTACACGAATTTCGAGTTCCTTGGGAGTCTGTTGCGTACAGCTGTCACTGGTACAGCGATGCGATCCGTGTTTGGTGTTTCTGGAAGCAAGGAAAATTAAAGCGCAATCTATGACGTAGTTTCCTTACGCGGAGTCGTGTAATGCGTCTCGTGTAACGCCTGTAACGAAAACTTTCCCCGTTTAAATTTAAATAATTCGATTCCACTTGCGATACCACACACACGCGACGTGCTCTTATTATAATTTCTCGCGAGAATTCATTCAATTTCGCTATATTGTCCGACCGAATCGATCTTGCAATATCCACTTAATCGAATTATTTTAAAACGTTTTATTTATTTATTTATTTTTCTTATTATATTATATATAATATTATATATAATATTACATATTTATTTATTATATTATATATTATATTATATATTATATCTTTAGAAATATTATATTTATTTATTTTCTTTAAAAGTTTATAGTAACAACCAGTTACCCTGGTAAATAATAAAAAACCCAAAACAACCGAAACTCTACGACGAGACCCTCCACTCTCGATATCAAATACAGAAGAATCTCAATAAAAAAAAAATATCTCTCAAGAAATACTTCTCCTCCCTTCCATATTTCAATAAAACGAAAAAATCCTAATAAAAATATCCCGAATTTACGAAACCATAGTTTCTTTTCATTCAAAATGAAGTCAAACGTCTCCCTCGAAACGTGTTTCGTTCAGCGTCAAACGCAGAATTAGCTCGATCCTTGGATCGCTTGGACGGTTCATCGGAGGGGAGGGGAGGGGAACACTCTCAGCCACAGAGAACTTGGAAATAAAATTAAGCTGCAGTCCACTCGATGGACAACACTCGGCCACAATCCGGAACGGGTCCCACTTGACCCGCGCAATCTGCCTCGTACAGCTGTCACCCAGGGAGGAGGGAGGGGGAAAGATCAGGAGGGGTAGGGATGCGGTCTTATCCGTCGAATCGAACCACCCCTTTTAATTCATCCACCTGGCAAGTTTGCTCCGTAAAGTTGGGGAGCGGACGCTTGCATTGTCGCTGCATTTATTGTCTGGCCCGGTTTATCGAGGAAGCTGGTGAAAGTAAGCTGTTTATCGCCAGTTACCAGACAGCACGCTGTCCTCCGACGAGATCTCGGTCGGAGGTTTGCTGCCTCTCAGATTCGTGGAAGAATTCGGGTGGAGGGTGAAGGATGCAGACTGACCCGTGACTGAACCTTGGACTTGACTGATAATGCGGCCCCCGCATTTAATTGTTTCGAATTAGTATAGAGAGCCTTTTTTTCTTTTTTCTTTTTTTTTTCTTTCGTTTCTCGAGAGCTCATTTCGGGATTCTTTGGGTTCTCGTTTTGGAACTTTCTTTTGTCGGTTGGAAGGTTTCTCGGGAGGTTTCTGTTTTTTTTTTTCTCTTTCGTTTTCTCGTGGGGATTGGTTTTTTCGAACGACTTTGTTTCTCGAACGATTTCGAAGGAGAAATTTGCGTGAATGAATTTATGGAAAATTGGAATTGGACGAAAATAGAATGGTACGTGATACATCCAAGAGGAAGATAGGAAATTAAGTATAATATTATAAAAGTATTGATATTTGAGAGGAAAAATTTGAGACAGAAATCCGCATAAAAAAGGATTTAAATTATTTATAATTTGATAAATAAAAATTTTTTGTATATCACTTCAAAAATATGAATATATTAACATTTTATATACTTGTATCCAAATTTTATTATTCAATTTTGATATTAAATTGTGATCCAGCGTGTGTATCTGATAAAATGAAGTATTCCATTTTCCTTTCTTTCTTTTCTTTATCTTCTTATAAATAACACAATTTTTTTCTAACCAATCGATCTACTGATACCAAAATATATCAAAATATATCAGATGAGAAACGATAATCGAATTAAAACAAAAATTCTCTCTCTCTCTCTCTCTCTCTTTCTCCATTAAAAATTAATACCGCAACTTTAATCGACTCCATGAAAAGTTGCCTCGCATAAATACACAACTTAATCGACATCCCAGTTCCCATGAACGTATAATCTTCTTCTACTAATCGTCGCTCTACTGTAATTAAATCGACAAATTAACTGTATTAAACATTTTTCGGAATGAAAAAAGAAGAAGAAAAGACAAAAAAAAGGACAAAATTTCAAAACTTTTCAAAACTCTTCCCTTTTCTCTTTCTCTCTCTTTCTCTCTCCCTTTCTAAACTGACCCAAATGCAGGATAAGCAAGTGCCTCCAACTTTTCCACCCGTCCGCTTTTCAACCCCATCCGCATCCCTGTCCCCGATTTACCCTGCCGAAAAAAACGACATCCGGATCTCAGTTGTGTTTTATCGTCAATCAAAGAGACGATGGCTGCATGCATAAATTGCGCGGAAGGGGAGTTGAGCGCTCATTTTTCCGTCGAATCAAAACAAAAAAAAATAACAAAAAAAAAAAAAAAACAGCTTTCGTTATTCGAAATTGAATCGGTTCACCGATGATTCCATCGGTTTCGAAGCGAAATCGACGTGGATATCCTCCCTCCCTTATTTTTCCTTTTAATTCGATTCTCTCTCTCTTTTCTACGCGGGCAAAAAACAAGCTGGGATATATGTAGATTTCCGCGTTGGGAGAAACAAGAAATATCGAGTTACTCGAAACAAAGGCCGAGTTTTTCCATAGTTTTGAATCCATTAGAGGAGATATCGGTGCGAATCGTTGCAATTATTTCTGGTTTGGTTTGGTGGTGATAGTGGGGCGTAAATATTGTTTTAATAGCGTCCTCCGGTTGTGAAAATAATTATATGCGTTTAATTATATCGCGTTTCAGTGAAGTTACATCTGCGTGTTTTTTAGTTTTGGAAAACAAAACTCTTACTTACTTATTTGGCTAATATAAAAAGAAAAAGCGATGGAGTCTAAAAAAGATCGAGATTTCTCTACGAAAGAAAGTGTCACAAAAGGTTCGAATATTGATCGAAATTCCCTAAAGACTACCAATAAAATTTTACAAATTTAAATTATTCGACTATTAACTAATTTCTCACCTCATCACCTGTTCAAACGAGAATTTATTTAGAAATAAATTTCTTTTCAAAAAA
>NW_025222129.1:4592360-4624204 GCF_014066325.1 Apis laboriosa
AAAAAAAAAAAAAAAAAAAAAAAACGAAAAGAAAAAAGAAGAAATTAAAACGCTCCTTTGCATCCAAGAAAGGAAAGAAGGGAAAAAGAAAAATGAAAATCCAGCGACAAGTTGAAAAAAACCGTCTCGCCCTATCTGGCACACGGTACGAGCGTTGCAAGTTCCATAAAAGTTTCAACCTCCGCCGGCCGCAACGACAATTCTCAATTCTCCCCGACGACTGTTTCGCGGTGTGCTGCGTCCCGCAAGAAAAGGGTCCCGCATCCTTATTGGAGGAGAAGAGGCTCGAGTCAAGGGAGACGTGAAATTGGAAAAGGTTCAGATTGTCAGATAGAGCACAGCTACTATGGGATGCTGGACCACTGTGACAGCTGCGCGGAGCAGATTGCACGGATCGAGTGGGACGGAACGTAGTAGTGCACGTAGTAGACCGAGAATGGGGGAATCGTATTAAATTGTTCTGCACGCGTATCATTGTCCTCTCTGAAAGTCGTGAGAAGCGATGCGTATTAATTCCTTTAGCCTTTCAATTCCAATTTCGATCGTTCAGTTTTCAGAACGACGAACGATTGGCTCGAGAGAGAAATATCATTCGATCTCGTTGAAAGAAAAGAAAAAGTTGTTATATAATTTTTTATGATAAAAAATACAATTGATTATTCGATTATTCTCGATCGAATATCGTTTACATACAAATTTGATAATGATCGATTAAAATTTACCAGATACAAAAATTCTTCTTAATAGAAAATCATTTTTCTGGCACACAAAATACAAATAAATTTCGAGTAATATCGAGTAAAAATCGAAAATTCGGAAATGGCTATGAATTCGATGGTTGGGATATATATCTCTCGCCCGAAATTCCTCCCCTCTGTATATTTCTTCCATTCCTTTTTTCGCTCTTTTTTTCTTTCTTTCTTTCCTCTTTTTTTTTCTTTCTTTTTTTTTTTTTCTTTTTATTTTTTAATTTTACATCGGCTACCACATGGCACAGTTGGGTCATCGATTCCGTGGGCAGTCTGCGTAGCAAGTCGGCAGATACGTTCATTTTAACGCGGGAGGCTGCTGTAATCTGTGTACCCGTAATAACTTTTGCGTGGTTAGCAGCTGACCATGCATGGAATTCATTATGCTGAAACAAATATGTAAATCTCCATATATTCCTGCCATGGTTATACATATATGGCCCCGGGTGTACACGGGTCTGGATGCAGATATATTTCGTACGAAACGTGTGTCCACTCCCGAAACGGACAGTGACGGTTTAAAAAAAATTTATCTCGCAACGCCAGTTCCCTAGAACATGTTAATAACGTCAAGTTGAAAATCTCGAGGATTTTATCCTACTATTACAAGTAGCTTCCTTCCAACGGTGCATTGTTTTTGAATTATGTTACGTATGAATTGACGTACGATGATTTTAATTGTATTTTGTAATATTTTAATGATTGGGAAATTGGAGAAGAATTCAATGGAGGATGGAAAAATAAATTTATTAATTTATTTTTCCTTTTTTCTCTTTTGATAAAAATTGGTTATATCGATATCGATAGAAATTCTAAGTGTCAAGTAATTTGTCAATTTCTAATTCTCTTAATTTCAAATTTTTGATTATAGAAATTAGAACGTAAGAATCTTATTTTATACCTTTTTTCCTTTATATTATTTTCGTTTATATTAATTCGATATATTTTGCGATAGATAAAAAGTATTAAAGAAAATGACGTGTTGAATGTAACGCAGAATCTTATTAAAATTCATTGTCGATAAATGTAGGAAAGGGAAATGGAGAAATTTATTCCCTGCGGATTGTGATAAACTCCGTGGAAATGCCGCGCATGAAAAATAAATATCAGTGAACGTTCCTGTAATTTATTTAAGAAAATTCTCGGCGAAAGAGAAAAGCTTCTGCATTAAGCATATTTAAATTCATTTTTAATCGCGTGTCTAAAGACAGAGATAATACCCGAATGTTTCATGAACTTTAATATAATAACAGTTTGCGACACAAGATATTTCTAGCCGCAAGATGTTTCTGCTAAAATTAATTCTTTTCAGTTTGTAAAAAAAAAAAAAAAAACAAAAAACAAAAAAATCAACATTCCCCTGTTTCGAAACTTCTTAACAATGAAAACAATTTCTTTTGTATCCCAAAATATAATTCCTCCCTAAAAAATTTTTTTAAAAATTTCAAAAACCCTACGTACATAAAATATACTAAATGACTAAATAAAAAAGTAAATGAAAAAAAAAAGAATTTTCAACTTTGTGTAAAATTCCTCGCTTAAAAAAAAAAAAAGAAAAAGAAAAAGAAAAGAAAACAAATGAAAAAACTCGAAAATCACTTCCCCGCTTTTCAATCTCTCTTCGAACAATCCAACATCCTCTCGATCCTCGGTATTCGGAACGATGACGAGATCCTCCCCCTCCCCTCCCCCCCAAAGATCCGCAAAGTCTGGCCGAGGGGCTCCTCATCAAAATTCATGGAAACAATTTTAATTAAAGATTTCCCCCCATTATCCTGGTATTTCTGTTTCATTCCATCCGCGTTGCTTGGAAGAAAGGAAGCGGGCTATTGGAACGTCATGATCGTTTGTTGTTCCAGGAATATCTATGCACAAAGGCTATGCATTCGTGCAATTCACAAATCCCTTTGATGCCCGGAGCGCCTGCCTCGGCGAAGATGGCCGCACCGTTCTTAGCCAGATACTCGGTAAGTAATTTCTCTCTTGCCGAAACATTAATAACTCGTTCCTATCTTATATATATATATATAAACGTTTATAAACGTTCCCCCCTCCCCCAGCCATATAATCGTGCCGAATATTTAAATATTAATTATAAACAACGTTTGGCAACACCAACCCCCCTCTCCTCCCTCCCAACCATCCCTTCAACCCGCGGAAACGCCAATTAATTATTGGCTTGCACGGCTTTCGTTCCGTTGAAAATTGGCGGGGCCCGGTTTTGAAAGGTGAACTCCTGGCAGGATTCACGGTTCTTTGACGTCTCCGTTGCTTTTCCGCTTTTTCAAGTTTAATGGCGGCGCTGCGCCCTCTCGCGAAACGCCCGTTTCGAGCGCGAGGATTACGACGAAACGTTTCGATCGTTCTTCGAATCTCTCTCTCTCTCTCTTGATACCTGTTTCAATTTCCTGGTAAAAATTGCTCGCGGAATCGTTCGGTCGCGTAGTGGTGATATTTGGTTGGTGATTCGGAACACTTTGGAAAAAAGTGTGAACGAAGTGGGAAGATTTAGAATTTGGAAAGATTTTTGTTTTTTTTTTTTTTTTTTTTTGAGGGAGGAGAGGAGGATATATTGAGAAGAAGTTCATCAGTTCTTTGCTCGAATATCACTCCAGTTCCGGGAAATTGATAAAAATTTCTATTTTACTTTCCGTTTTAATTTTAATTCTTTCGTTATAAGAAGAAATTAACGAGGATGACCGCGATTCAAAACTGGTTCATTCGTAAACTGTATTCATTGGGAATGCCTCAATTAACCACTTTACTCGATAATATCTCCATCAATTTCTTCCTCTATTATAGTACAATTATTTATCTCAAATGGAAATAAGTAGTTATCTTTCCTCCTCTCTTCGAGGAGAAAATGAAATTTACATATCCGTATAATCTATATATTGGAACAATTAATAATTCGTTTATTTATATTAAATTTAAATCGTTCTAAATTTTTAGTTAGAAGTTTTCATAGAAATTGCAAATGAAATTTCGGAGAAGGGAATATATAAGATGATACGATATTGGATGAAGTTAGTAGTTGAAACCGTTGAAAGTTTTTGATGAAAAATTCATTAAATATATCCAGTAACAAGGTACGTCTTACACATTGCATTTTGTATGAATTCCAGATCAAAAAACTCATAATCGTAATTGTAACATATTTTTTTCTTTTTTTTTTTTTTTTTTAACAAATTACAAAATTCTTTCAGATCTTCCTCCCAAAATATTCAATGCTCCGTGTTGGAGAAATTATCAAGAAATTCTGAAGGGATTTTTTTTTTTTCTTCGAAAAGAATTCTTACTCTCACCGAGCAAAGTGAATTACGAAATTGGACGAGAACGAATTATAATTTCAACGAATCTGGATATGGAGGATAGCGATTGGCGCGATCATTTACGAAGTTAACTCGACGCAGTGGAAGGTTGTTGGCCGCAGTCAGGAACGAACGAGAACCGAACAGATCCTTAAAAGCGAAGTATCATCGACTTCCAGCCATTAGTTTCCAAGTTCTCTCGGGAATCTGACTAGAGACAGGGGGGATACGTTCGAGAGCATTTAGCAAACTCGCGAAACTTGCCACGAGAATCGGATTTTCCTCCTTTGCACCATTACGAAATTTGCATGATTTTCGACCCGATTCGTAAACACATCGATCGAACGAATCTTTTTCCTTTCCTTTCTTTCTTTCTTTCTTTTTTTTTTTTTTTCTTTTTTTTATTTTCACTTATATATTCTTTCTTCCTCGTTAGTGGCGTCGTTCGTACGGATAACAAGATGGAGTTTGAAATTTCGTGGTTTGCTTGAAACTGGATGGAGGTTAGTTTAAACCAGAGCTGTATATAGAACGTGTTTCACGTCTCGCTAGTTCAACAGTTGAACAAGCTGCTACGAATACGCCGGTCAATAAGACAAATATGACTTGGAAGGAGAAATAAGGAAATAGGTATCGACTAGGTGCTATCTTGCCCGCTCAACATTCCCCTGCCCTGTGTATTGTAAAATCGGATGAAATTGGACACGACTCGATTTCCTTCGTCTAATATTTTATTTATGATCTCGTTACGTTATCCACGGATTGCAACGAATAAATACCTTAAGACCACTTATTCGAGCCAACAACTCGCGTATTTCCCGTGTAAAAGAAGGCACGTATTAATTATTAAGAATAACAATTTATTCAGATTAGACTTACTAAACTCATTTCGCGTCAAAGAAAGAACCAACTCGCGAAACTAAATTACACAGATAAATTTCCCGAATTTTTCGAAATCCAAATCGAATACCTTCATTCTAAGTGCTGGCAACAATAACGATACCTTTTCTATCAGGTTGAAAACCAGCCTCCCCTCCCCCGAGAAAGAAACTCGCGCATTAATCACAGATAGAAAGTTCATAAGTCCTCCCCCTGTCGGTATTCAGATCGTAGAGTGAATCGACAACCGCCTCTTTTCCCGCTTTTTCTCCCTGCGGGCGTTGAAAAGTATCCCAGGAACGGGATACTACTACTAGGCGACACAAAAATCAACGGCGGCCCACGATGGCCACGGCAAGAAGCGGACCTGTCTACACATATACGCCTTCGGTTCCTTTCTTCTTCGTTCCACCCTTCGCCCGGTTCCTCCAACCCCTCCCCACCTCTCTCGCTCGATTCGCCCAGAAATCTTTCTTTGGCTAATGCAAGAACTGTGTTCCCACTGTACCTTCCAACCGCCTACCTTCCGGCGTCCATATATACTACCCCCTCCGTTGTACGTATACGTACGTTCCACCCTTGGATTGGGGGTAGGAGGATACCCGGGGAGACGTGCATTTACAAGCGCTCGACTCACCACAGGGAGACCTCCTCTACCCATGGCTTCACGTTCCTTCCTATATAATTCTCACCGCTGCACACGTGTACGTAGAGAAAGTTCGCCGAATGAGAAACAGCCGAATAAAACCCCTCCCCTTTGCGACGGCCGGCCGATTCCCCGCGATCCTCACCTTCGAAAACCGATCGTTTCTCGAGGTGAGATTTCTTTTCATCCTTTTCTCGTTGCACGTCGCAGGGTGTGTCACGCTTTGTGATCGCGTTCCCTTCGAATTTTCATCTTTTGATTATAAGGGTAATTTTTCAAGGTCTCTTTGTTTCAACGGTGCAAATAAATATTCAGGAGGATGGTGTGTTGTGATGGTTGAATGGTTTTTAATTCGAGCGATTGGTAATGGTAATGATAAAGAATTTTGAAGAATTTTTTTAATTGAACGAATCTCTAAATAAATTGAGAAATTTACGGAGCCAGTTTCGAAAGGGTCATATATCAGATCAAGTAGAAAACTGTAACACGGAACGATTCTAGGATTGAACTGCAACCGTGACCGACTCGAGTTGAATTTAAATTTCGATCGTAATAGATTGCCAATTAATTCTAACTTCGAGTTTCATTCTTCAGGGGAGGGTCCTTTGTGCGAGTGAAAGGATATTGGATCGAAGAATTATTTTCCTCGATTTATTTTCTTCACTTTGTCGGTTATCAGGTTAAAAGGAATGTTAATATTCTGTAACCAGTGCTTGGATCTTATTTCATCCGAAGAAAATACGCTTTTCGAGGCCTGTCGAGCTTCCCATATTTCTCTAATATCTATATAACGGGATTTTCAGGAGGAGGAGGCATAATTATGCGAGGTGGTGGGCGAATCTACGAACCAACTCGATGCGCTTTCAGATCTCTGAGAAATTAGCTATCAAAAGGAAGGCGGATGCAATATCGGCCTCTACGACGAAGAAGGATCTTATAAAAAATGAATTTCGTTGCTCCATCTCCGATAGATTTTTAAATACGTATTATTTCTGTCGTTTTCGGAATAGATGTTAGTCTCCAGAATAAACCATAGAAGAATAATCGATAGAAGAAACGTAAATAAAAAATTATTGGATAAAAATTTTAATAAGTCTAAAGTAGTTGTCGATGTCGATAAACATTTATTACAAGCGATTACTTTCATCGATCTTTTGTAATTATTTATAAATGATTTTTTTATTTCATGCAAAATATAACTTGTTCCAAATTTTTAAAACGATATGTTCTGTGACGAAATGATTGTAAAATTGTAACGAAAAGATTTTTATTTTAAACAATTTTCGATACTCGACGACGAAAACGTTTCCATTAGCTCGGTGCAAGGTATAGGATGAAAATGAAATCGTGAGATGATATTGCGCGCTTATCTCGTTTCGCATAATCTACGAAACTTTTTATGCATCGCATATTTTCGCAAAACGCACAAGCTGAATATTTTAGAACGGTATTTATTAGGATATATCATGTATGAAAAGTTTTACCGGCACTTCCTGTCATTTTATATGACACCTCTCACACTTTACTTCGGCCTAGATATATTCAAGTGTCACGTTTCCTACCCTTAAAAGATGGCAAAAGGTTATCTAACGTGATATTTCGTGACGATGCACTTTATCCCCAAAAGTTCTAAATAAATAATAAGTAAAGTGGATTGCAATCAACAAATTACTGTTATCAAAAATATTGCCCTTATATCTTTTACTCTGAATCATTACTTGCGTTCGAAGTCACGAGTGTGAAAATTTATAGCAGTCAATATAAATGTGAACGCAACATATATAACTATATATGTATATGACACTATTTATTTTCATAGGAACTTTTATGAGAATATTATTATTTATTTTTTGTAAAATAGTTGGATTAAAAGTTTGCTTTATTTTTAAAAAAGTGCATTGTTCTCTTTTCCTCTCTATAGATTTTTATTAAAGTAATTTCATAAATTTTGCAAACTTTTCGTTGAAATTCGTTGCATTTTCAGTCCAAAAGTGCACTATTTAAAGCGTTACGTTGCACGACACACATTAATTAGCCTCAAATTGAATTCCATTTATCCCCTCTCTTCTTTCTAAAAAAAAAATCCTACCGTTAATTTCAATTATGCCCCCGTTGGGATTGGTTTCAATTGAAAATCGAACTAATCGAAAATCGTACTATCGTCGAATACGAAAATAGCGAAAAATTGAAAAGTATCGACAATTATCAACTGGCTGGATATTCATGAGAAATATAGGTCACTTATAATACGAACTGAGCAATGGTAGAAGGGAGAACAGTGATTTATTATGATAATCTCATTACGAATTAATGTGCTGATTTACGACTGGGACGATTCTTTTTCATTCAGTAATCTATACGATGGAGTCTGTCATGAATTTATATCGAATGATTGATGCTTTATGAGTCCTGCGAGAAAGTAAAATTATTTAGATAAATGATGAGTCGAAACATTCGTAATGAATAAGAACGAAATAAATTTCAAAATTCGCGCTATATCTATATGCTAGATTCCATTAGAGATGAGCCGAAGATACCCGAAGATGAGCGAAATTGCACGAAGTTCTATAGAGTTCGCGTCGTTCCCGCGCAAATCATGGCGTCGGTCATTTTGTGCACAATTAATCAGTGATTTCGTGTATTAATTGATAATTAAAGTGTTCCTGTTAGTGTTTAGTGAAGATAGTTTACAAAAGAAATTGCGCGAAGTTCTATAGAGTTCGCATCGTTTCCGCGCAAATCATGGCGTCGGTCATTTTGTGCACAATGAATCAGTGATTTCGTGTATTAATTGATAAGTAAAGTGTTCTTGTTAGTGTTTAGTGAAGATAGTTTACAAAAGAAATTCTGGACGATTAATAGGATGAAAAATATATCGTGAAATATTGGTTTCGTTGACGTTTTCTTGTGTCGAGAGGAAAGGAATGATATCATCATGGCAGGAAAATTTCACATGATATGATGTTAAATATTACGATTTATTTCTTTCTCATGGGTCATAAATTGCATTTTATTACATTATACTTTCATCATTTTAAGTGAAAACTTATTTTAGTATTTCGGAAATATATTAATCAAATATAGGTAGCATTCGTATAATACGTAGTACGTAATGCGAATAATTTTACTGCCCAATAAGTAACAAATAAATTATTTCTTGTTATGAAGACGTCTATATACTTTATATTTTATATTTTACGTTATATTTTCATCATTTTAAGTTGTGAAAACTTATTTCGGAAATATATTAATCAAATATAGGTAGCATTCGTATAATACGTAGTACGAATAATTTTACTGCGCAATAGTAACAAATAAATTATTTCTTGCTATGAAGACGTCTATTTACTTTATATTTTATATTTTACGTTATATTTTCATCATTTTAAGTTGTGGAAACTTATTTCGGAAATATATTAATCAAATATAGGTAGCATTCGTATAATACGTAGTACGAATAATTTTACTGCGCAATAGATAACGAATAAATTATTTCTTACTATGAAGACGTCTATTTACTTTATATTTTATATTTTACGTTATATTTTCATCATTTTAAGTTGTGAAAACTTATTTCGGAAGTATATTAATCAAATATACGTAGCATTCATATAATACGAAGTAGGAATATTTTTACTGCGCAATAAGTAGAAAATAAATACGTAAATTATTTCTTGCTATGAAGACGTCTATTTACTTCATATTTTATATTTTACGTTATATTTTCATCATTTTAAGTTGTGAAAACTTATTTCCGAAGTATATTAATCAAATATAGGTAGCATTCGTATAATACGAAGTAGGAATATTTTTACTGCGTAATAAGTAGAAAATAAATACGTAAATTATTTCGTACTATGAAGACGTCTATATAATTTATATTTTATATTTTACGTTATATTTTCATCATTTTAAGTTGTGAAAACTTATTTCGGAAATATATTAATCAAATATAGGTAGCATTCGTATAATACGTAGTACAAATAATTTTACTTCGCAATAGGTAACAAATAAATTATTTCTTGCTATGAAGACGTCTATTTACTTTATATTTTATATTTTACGTTATATTTTCATTATTTTAAGTTGTAAAAACTTATTTCGGAAATATATTAATCAAATATAGGTAGTATTCGTATAATACGAAGTAGGAATATTTTTACTGCGTAATAAGTAGAAAATAATTACGTAAATTATTTCTTGCTATGAAGACGTCTATTTACTTTATATTTTCATCATTTTAAGTTGTGAAAACTTATTTCGGAAATATATTAATCAAATATAGGTAGCATTCGTATAATACGAAGTAGGAATACTTTTACTGCGCAATAAGTAGAAAATAAATACGTAAATTATTTCTTGCTATGAAGACGTCTATTTACTTTATATTTTATATTTTACGTTATATTTTCATCATTTTAAGTTGTGAAAACTTATTTTGGAAGTATATTAGTCAAATATAGGTAGCATTCCTATAATACGTAGTACGAATAATTTTACTGCGCAATAGGTAACGAATAAATCATTTCTTACTATGAAGACGTCTATTTACTTTATATTTTATATTTTACGTTATATTTTCATCATTTTAAGTTGTGAAAACTTATTTCGGAAATATATTAATCAAATATAGGTAGCATTCGTATAATACGAAGTAGGAATATTTTTACTGCGCAATAAGTAGAAAATAAATACGTAAATTATTTCTTGCTATGAAGACGTCTATTTATTTTATATTTTATATTTTACGTTATATTTTCATCATTTTAAGTTGTGAAAACTTATTTTGGAAGTATATTAGTCAAATATAGGTAGCATTCCTATAATACGTAGTACGAATAATTTTACTGCGCAATAGGTAACGAATAAATTATTTCTTACTATAAAGACGTCTATTTACTTTATATTTTATATTTTACGTTATATTTTCATCATTTTAAGTTGTGAAAACTTATTTCGGAAATATATTAATCAAATATAGGTAGCATTCGTATAATACGAAGTAGGAATATTTTTACTGCGCAATATGTAGAAAATAAATACGTAAATTATTTCTTGCTATGAAGACGTCTATTTACTTTATATTTTATATTTTACGTTATATTTTCATTATTTTAAGTTGTGAAAACCTATTTCGGAAATATATTAATCAAATATAGGTAGCATTCGTATAATACGAAGTAGAAATATTTTTACTGCGCAATAAGTAGAAAATAAATACGTAAATTATTTCTTGCTATGAAGACGTCTATTTACTTTATATTTTATATTTTACGTTATATTTTCATTATTTTAAGTTCTGAAAACTTATTTCGGAAATATATTAATCAAATATAGATAGCATTCATATAATACGTAGTACGAATAATTTTACTGCGCAATAGGTAACAAATAAATTATTTCTTGCTATGAAGACATCTATTTGTTATAAAATTTGCATCTTAATAAACTTATTGCTAAATATCTTTAGTTTTTCGTATGTTTTGGCATTGAAATTACAAAATAAATACCAATTCGAATAAATTTATAAAATAGTTAGAATCAACATATTCAGTTCGGTTTTACACATTTTCGTTCGTCATAGATATGTAATAGATATTAGTATATTCTTTATAAAAAAAAAATTAATAGTGAAATAATAATAAAGTGATTTAGTATATTTTTAAATGAATGTATTTATTAGATTTTTATTCCGTGTTTTAATGTAGATTCTTTTAATGCAGTAAAGCATAAATTATAAAGATTTTTTTGCAAAATTTACTGAGAAAATTAATAGATGAATAACAAAACTGACGATCTTGCTAGATATTTATGGAATGCAAAGAGGGAATGAGAAAGTTGATGTATTTGTTTGGTTATACACGCGACATGTGAAGTATTCATACATTCAGCAAACGTTTTGACTCTGCAGAAACTGCTACGTATTAATTAATAATTGAACAGCGTGCCGTGTTATATGAATAATTCATAATTAAAAGTCATAATTTTCACATATCGTCGTCGTTTTCCATAATACGCGAGAATGTATAAGCAAATGTCACACGACATGCATATTGTTTAGTATAAAATTTCTTCCATTATTTTCATTTAAAGAATGAAAAATGTCAAATTCGAGCTTGGTAATACAATTTAATTAAAATCGAACTAAGAAATTCAAC
Source organism: Apis laboriosa (assembly GCF_014066325.1). NCBI lineage: Eukaryota > Metazoa > Arthropoda > Insecta > Hymenoptera > Apidae > Apis > Apis laboriosa. The sequence continues at coordinate 4,604,104 of NW_025222129.1, forward strand.
TTATTTTCATACAAGTTTATTTCGTGATTAAATTAGTTATTATGGAAATCTAAAAGTCGAAGGTCATTCAATTATATCACAGTCTAATCTTGCATCAGAATTTTTGGAATATAAAAATATATTGTTAAAATATAGAAATATTTGATCAATCTTTGAACTTTTAATCTTTAACGTAATTTTTTTATCAAATACAAAATATTTAATGATTGTTAAAGTCTTTGAATCTTCAATCTCCATTTTTCATCAAATATTTCCTAAAAATATATCCTACAATAAAATTATTATTAAAATCTTTCAATTTTCAACTTTCTCTATAATTCCCCACCAAATTTTTCAATATAAAATCGCATTACAAAATATTTAGCGATGAACTTTCAATCTCGAAGTTATTTTCAAACATTTCTATATAATCTAGTATCCTTATAGTATAGCGAAGCATTGTTTCAAACATATACAGTTAAATTCGAATCCCGTGGTATAACTTCGTCGAAACAAAACGTGCCATCTCCACCGGTAGGGAAACACGTGCTTGTTAACTGTTACGTGAATGATAACCAGGGTATTCCCATTAAAAGTGGAGGAACGTTTCATCCTGATTCGTTGTAATCGCCTCGTGGAAATTGTTACTGCACGACAAACGCGATACCCTGCCTCTCGTGCTACAACTTCGTGATGATGTAACGCGGTTTTGTATGGAATTATGTTTCGTTTAATTAGATTAATTAAATTCACCGATAACGAGATCAGAGTGGAAAAATAAATATAGGGGGAAGGGAAAGTGTACACATGTTTAGAGAAACAGGTCATAAATTTACATGTATACGTCATGTACGAACATCTAATTTGCTCGTATTGTTACGACTTCTCATAAATCGTTTGCAATCGAGTTCCGATAATTATCGGGTGATTTTCTCCCTTACGGTTTTGTAACTTTTTTGTTTTGTTCAAGCAAATTAGATTATAATATTGGATTAATATTAAAACAAAGATAAAAATATAATGAGACATACTTATTTTTATAACATCATTTTAATTGTAATTACTTGTATATAAAATAGATATTTTAGGTAGTATAAATTGTAGTTTTAATATCAAACGAGCAATCTCTTTATAATTAGTATTTTAAAAATTATTTTTTTAAAAATATTTCTATTCCTAGAATATAGAGACCCTTAGGAATTTATTTCAAACGTAAAAATATATATTCAGAATATCACAGTAAAGAGAAGTTTAATTACACGAATTTCGTTTATGAGCTTTCTTTCAAAAGGAAAGAAAATTCATAATTAACGAAAATAAAATAAATTCTACTTTAAATACTCGATAAGAAAAAACACCTTTTCCAAATCTCATTTTTCCAAGATCATCAATCATATCCAAATAACAAATTCACTTATCTCTTTCAAAATTTTAAATTCATTCGATCACCAACAAAACAGTTATAGTTATGCATCTTCGAATATCCCCTTCTCCCGTGATTATTCGCCATCAAGGCAGATTATATCAAAAAGGATCACGTATAATGGACGCGTTTCTCCTCCAACGATGAAGATTGAAAATCATAGGTATCCTTTTTTTCCCCCCCTTTCGCGATAGTCACTCTTTCTTCGGTGATAGAGCAACAATGCCGGTTACTTTATTTTTTACGATCGGTATTTTTATCCGCACGTGCGCGGACGAGAGTTGCATTTAATCCTTCTCAAGGATCGTTCCCCATCCAGGGGATAACTGTATCAAACATGGGACTCGTAGTAGGGCGGTGGGGGGGCGGTTGAGTGGGCAAAAGACGGCGAATCGCGTGGCGGTTTCCAGTTTTATGATCCCAAACCCCTTCTTATCCCCTTTTTCTTTCGGCTCTTGTACTCGTCTTTTTACTCTCCACCCCTCACCACTTTCCTCGGCTCCCAAAGTGCGCGATATAAAACAAACGTGGATAAGAGTTATGCGAGTCTTCTCTTCTTTTTTAGTGCTATAGCACAGTGGGATAGAGTACTCGGTTTCTTTTGTATTCATAGAGAGGCGTGTTTTATTCGAGAAATCTGGGAGATTCGAGGAGAAGGATCGTTTATCCCTCTCCGAGGAGGCAGTTTTTAAGTTAAGCGTCAATGGGAATCGAATGGGATTAAAGATTCGATGGGAAATGGTTAACTGTACCTGTGATGTCCACCTGTAGGTTCTCCCTCTCTCCCTCTCTCTCTCTTCTATTTGATTTTTTTTTTTTTTTCGTTAGTTTCCTTCTCTATTCTCCGCGCGAGATTTTTCTTCCTCCACTTCCGCTACGCGCCATTAAACCCTTTAAATGAGAGTCGAAAGCTGGCAAACTCTTGAGGATATAATCCTGGCTTTGCGAGGCTATGATCCTTCTAACTGCGAAAGCTCTCGCTCTTGTGATATTATATAAAAACTATCTCCCCCTCCCCCCTCCCCCCCTCTCTCTGTTTTAGCATCATTTGCTCTTAGGCCTTTCAAGTTTGCCACTTTCCTTCCGCCCTATCGTTCTTTACGATATTTTAAATTCGTTTCGCTACCCAGGTTAATGGTATCGCCCATTACTTGTCCAATGCGCTTTTTAGGTTATCCATTTCGCGCAATTTGCTACGAGTTTTGGTCTTAAAAGTTGATCCGGGATCAATGGAATAATTCGTTTAAATTTATGGTCGGATGTACTTTAATTGTTAATGTTAATGTTATAGAATCAAGGTATATACCAACATACCATTAAAATTAATAAGAATTGTCAAATTAAAATTAATAAGAATTAATTACATTAATTATTATATTAATTATTATCGAATTTGTTTTTTTTTGAATTAATTTCTTTATAAATAAATTTTTGTTATTTATAAATAAAATAATATTATTAATGATAATTAGAAATTATTTAAAAAATTCTTTTAGCAATTTAAATAAATAAAAAATAACAATGAAATAAAAATATAATTAAATTATAATACAAATTGTAAATTAATAATAGATCAAATATTTCGTGTAAACCATATCGAAAGTTATTATACGAAACATTTCAATGTTTTGTTTTCTCGATTTCTTATAACCTTCTCCCATTGTTGATATTACATTTGCTCATTCGACGTTCGAACGTTCTAAAAGGCGGACGCGTGTGGAATTTCTCTCTTATAATTTTCTTCCTTATTGTTCTATTCTCGCGTGTGGGTGTAATTTATCTTCGATATTGCTTTCACGTGGTTATTTTGCAATTATTTATATCCGTATCGAATTAAAGTTCGCGATAATTTTTAATAATTAATCGATCGCGTGTAGATCGTCCAGAATTTTTTATTGCTAGTATAAATATAGTGAAAAATATTTAAAGTATTATTTAAATAATGTGCATCGAGTGTTCGAAATTGTTCTACGACAAACACACGCACGTGATGATGGACGAAAATTTTGAAAAACTGCAGATACGTGAATCACCAACTGTAAGTCATATTTTTTTTTAATTAATATCGATAAATATCTTGTTGGTCATTTGTTTTTTTATTATTAAATTTTTATTTCTTCATTATTATTAATCGATAATACAGTTATTAATGCTAATATTGTTGCATAATATGTATATATGAAAATTATTTTACTCTCTCTAAACAGGAAATTTGTATTAATTGTATTTATGAATTTTAATATATATATATAGTTTATCAATTAATGTTTGATTTACATATAATATTCAGAATAATATTCAATCAGTATTTCAATACGAAGTATTGACCAACAAGTTATTTGCATTATTATTAGTTGTTAGATACAAATAAGGATAAAAATTAAATTAATCTAAATTAAAAATATTATATCATTCTATCGTTAAATTTCTTATTCGTATTTTTTCTTAATTTTTTTAATCTGAAACTCAAGAAATACAATATATCGAAGAAACACATATCTTTTTTCAATTAAATTTCCTAAATTTAACGCATTGTTCAATTATTCTTAAAATTTCTAATAATTTCTATCTTTTCAAAATTATATTTTACGTTTAAATTTTAAAGGGGAGAATATACAAATTTTTTTACAAATTTTTTTCTATTCGTGTCACACAAACAAATGTTTGTGTCCAATGAAAGGATTAAATGAACACCCATTTTAAACAAGAAGAAGGGGAAAAAGTGTAAGAATTAGGATGCTCGGTTGCAACGTTGTAACATCTCATGTATATAATTTCGACTTTCTTGATCCCCGAGAGAATATCGTCCGCTTCGCAGTGAGAGAACGTGCTCGCGTAAATTTACGGTGAAATGTTGCTTCACTATACTCCACTCTGCCATATTAGACTGTATTCTTGAATTCGCATACACGACGTAAGATTTATTGCCGAGCTAAACTACGTCGTTCAATGCTTATTAATGTTAACGAACCCTTCTTCTCCTTCTCCTTTTATTCTCCAACTCGTACCTATTTTAATCCCCTATGGAGGATAGTATTTGTAAAAGGAGCGTAATCCATGGCCGGTTAATTTAAGACCGAATTAGCAAGATGGGAACGATCCATAGATCTGGCCAAGTAGCTCGTCTAATTGATTGTTCTCGCGTTTCAAATTTTATTTCCATTTTATTTCCATTTTATTTCGAATGTTCGAAAATTTATATTATATTTAAAAGATTAAATTTATCAAAGAAATTTAGGAAATTTAAAAACTATTTGTATCATCTGTGTAATCTTTCCCCCCCGTCCCCTTTCATTTAAAGTATTTTGAATTTTGAGAAAGTTTTTTCAATTTTCTTCTATAATTTTTTTTTTTTTTATTATCATCGTTCATAAATTAGTTCAATTAAATATTTAAATGGTGGAGCAGTAGTTAACAATTTAATTGGTTAACACATCCTCTTCAATCGTCCCGAATTGTTTCCACTTGGCTAATTCCGTATAAAAGATATTCCCTCGATAAAAGATTTTCCTTCGGCGAAAGAAATTTAAAACTCGAATATCGACGTTTCCAATAGAAGAAAACTTTTCAACTCTCGAAACATTTAAGAACATAATCTTAAATACTTCTTTTCCTCGAGTTTCTCAATCCTATCCGCTCATTTTCCATTCCCTCGATCATAAACATTCGACGTTAAATTGATAATTTCGACAGCGTTTAACATTTTTTTCTTTTTCTTTTCAAAATTTTAATCAAAATTTTCTACAAAACGATCGATCTTTTTTTTTTACTCGATCCATCGATATAATTTTAACGTGTCGCGGTTAATTAAAATATGTATCGAGGGCGTTTATTATGCTTATTAATAAATAGACGAGGCGAGTTATAATAGAAGCGAATTAAACGGCAATATTGCGATTATTTAGCATTGTCGATTTCATTATGAAAATTATTAACGCGCTAAATTCCTCCTAGTTCCGTTATTCACCGCTACATGATAATTTATAAATCGCGATTGTATTCAGCCGGAAAATATCTCTATTCGTCTCGAATAATGGTCACTCACTCACTCACCCACCCACGATCGTGATCAATTATTTTATATTTATATATCCCGATTAATAGGCTTTCTGTCTGTATTTGCATAAAAATAAATACGAAATTTATCGTAAATAATGAGAAATGATTAATGAGATAACGATTTAAAATGCGATAGAGATACAAAAAAGCAATATGAAGAATTATTTTTTCTATTTTAAACAAAATAAGTTTCGATTTATTTTCTTTTTTTTTTTTTTTTTTTTTTTTTTTTNTTTTTTTTTTTTTTTTTTTTTTTTTTTTCTTCTCCTTTTGATACATACGATACACGCATGATGTATCAATGTGGAGTGGAAAATGCGAAATAAACCGAATGAAATTGCCAATTGATTTATTTTATAAACACTTCTGTTTGACAAACAGTTCTCTTGTTATCGATGAAAGTGGGCAACACGAGGAACGCGTGGCACGTGCTTTCCACCGCAAATAGTACGAAAGCTGTTTGTTTTATTGATTAAATTCTTCACTGATGGTTTAATTAATTCCTCCTAATTACCAGTATCGTGTCCACGATGCAAACAACGCGTCGTATAATATTATTCCCATTTTTCGTACAATATAAACGCGAAAGTTTACCTTTCTAATACTTTCAAAGTCAAATTCGTTCGATTGTCCAAGCTTTTTGGAAAAAAAACTTGTCTAAATTTTCGATATAAATAATCTTTTTTTTTTTCTTTAATTTCGTAATTAATTCGTATCTCTCTCAATAATCTGTATCAATCGTTTACAATACGGTTTCGATCAATCGAATTCTTAGGATTTCAAAAATTCAGGCAATGAAGATGTTTGGAAATCGTTCTCGCGAACTTTTCTCACGAAATATTTAAAACAATAATATCGAACAATTTTCATTTCGATATTAAACCAATTTAAATGATAAATCGAAGGATTGAACGTAAGGGAAATATTGTATGAACAAACTGACCAAGAAAATCGCGTTGATCGATTTTATTTCGAGCCGAAAACGTAACAACACGAGAGAAAGTATTGTTTCTGTCCAAAGAAAGAAAGAAACGAAAAAACGAATAAAAGCAAGGTGGAAGAAAAATAAGAAAGTTTCACGAGTTTCGTGCCAGACGGTACTAGGTCTGGCTGCTATTTTCTCCCGTGCTTCCAAGGCATTTAAAAGTCAATCCACAATCAGTGTTTTATGGGAAAGATTAAGGTTGGCATTCTGAACCGTCTTTGTGTAACAGAAAAGGCCATTAAGCTTAAGCAAATGAAATGGTGTGCCGCTTGTTGTATCTTCAAACGCGTGACCCGCTTCTTCTTCTTCTTTTCTTCTTCTTTTCTCTTTTTTCCTTTTATATATATTATTCATCCCTTTTTTTCTCTCGTGAATCGTCGATGAACACCTTAAAATGATTTTCATAAATGTAATTTTAATATTTGCCCAAACGTGATATCATTTGTATGCAGATTTTATCATGCGAAAATTTATGCGTTAAATCTATGCCATCCAACCGTTGAAAGGATCAATATTTATTCAGATTTTCGAGGTTTTCCAATGTGATCTGAGAAAATACACAATATTTCTCGCGATATTTTACTCGAGGAATTTTTTTCCGTTGTACGTATTCATTTGAATGGACGTTAGTTAAAGACCATATTGGGTATTTTTTGAAAGAATGAATTTGCATCGAGCGTTGTCCAAATTCTTCTCACTAATTTTTAACTTTAAATTCTTCCAAATCATCCAATCTCTTATTATTCAAATTCTGTTCGCAATAAATTCAAAAACAATACTTCAACTTCGTGCCAAACACCTCCAAAGAATGAATTTGCATCGAGCGTCGTCCAAATTCTTCTCACTAATTTTTTTACTTACTTCTACTTCAATTAAATTAACGTTAATCATCTTTAAATTCTTCCAAATCATCCAATCCCTTATTATTCAAATTCTCTTCGCAACAAATTCAAAAACAATACTTCAACTTCGTGCCAAACACCTCCAAAGAATAAATTTGCATCGAGCGTTGTTCAAATTCTTCTCACTAATTTTTAATTTTAAATTCTTCCAAATCATCCAATCCCTTATTATTCAAATTCTCTTCGCAATAAATTCAAAAACAATACTTCAACTTCGTGTCAAACATCTCCAAAGAATAAATTTGCATCGAGCGTTGTCCAAATTCTTCTCACTAATTTTTAATTTACTTCTACTTCAATTAAATTAACGTTAATCATCTTTAAATTCTTCCAAATCATCCAATCCTTTATTATTCAAATNTTATTCAATTCAATTTTCTTCGCAACAAATTCAAAAACAATACTTTAACTTCGTGCCAAACATCTCAAAGAATGAATTTTCGAACATTGTCTAAATTCTTCTCACTAATTTTTATTTTAACTTACTTCTACTTCAATTAAATTAAGGTTAATCATCTTTAAATTCTTCCAAATCATCCAATCCCTTATTATTCAAATTCTCTTCGCAACAAATTCAAAAACAATACTTCAACTCCGTGCCAAACATCTCCAATTCTCTAAACGTTGCACCAAGAATTATATCCCATCCCCCATAAAGAAAAAAAAAAGAAAAAAAAAGAAAAGTAAACTTCCATTGAATTTGGCATCTGTAAGAGAGCAAACGAAATCGAGGCGAGGCTTTACGATCGGCGTGTATGTGTGGAAAGAGGAAACGGCGTCTGGAAATCAGTCGAGGATTCGTTTACGGTGGAAAAAGTCGGATAGGACGAGGCCGGGTGTTCGGCCAGAAAGAAGTAGCTATTCGCGTGTCCCGCGCGACACGAGCAGACCCATTCGCCCGGGCGCAGGAGAGAGAGAGAGAGAGAAAGGGAGAGGGGGAGGGGGGAGAGTGGTACCTAGCCTCTCTCCATACCAGGCAGAAACTAATTTAAGTTGGAGAATCACTTTGGCTGTTTCGATTTATTCAGATACTCGACGTATTTCCCGCGAGAGGCCAACCGGTCCGACATCGCCACCCCTCTCGCAATGCACCCCTGCCATTCACCTTCGATGCATGAGTCCCGACGTGCGCACACTGGCCCACCTGCAAAATTCCAGCCCGCGTGAAACCAGCTTAAATCGAATCGACATGTGTGCAATTCGTGTTACCCTGTTCGTGTTATTCGTGTTGCAACCCGGCTGATTTCTTTTTTAAAGTAGAGAGAGAGAGAGAGAGAGGAAGAATATAAATATTTTTTTTCTTTTCGAATAACTTACAAAAAAAAAAAAAGAAATCTATTTTCGAGTGTAATTTTCAATAAGTATAACTCTATCTAAAGATAATTCTATGAAAATAATGAGGAAGGGAAGGAATTATACATTCGATTTTCGATTTTCTCAAAAATCGATGTAGATACTTAAGAGAATTTATATTCGTTTTAATTTAAATGGATTCATCGGGACGGGGGGGCCCCATTGCAAAGAAGAATTTTTTTTTCTTCGTTATTGATCAATCAAATCGTACGTTTTATTTCCCATCCGATAAATCTTCCCTCTCCTCCCCCCTCGAGCGCACGGTTAGAATTTCAAAAGACAATTCTTACAATACGAACGTTTCGCGAGCGAACAATATTTATCGAGCAAATTGGACAAAAATGATAAAAGAGGGAAGAGATCTCTCCCCCCCTCCTTCCTCTCCTCCTCTCCTTGGAGGATGCAAAGGAACGATTCTCGCGCGGAAAATCCCGCTTCGGATCGGCAAAGTGTAAAGTGTAAACCGGTGAGAATCGATCGAATTTCTCTCTCTCTCTCTCCCTGTCCTATAATATCCACCCCCCCCCCCCCGCCGGTCCTAATGGAAAAAGCTTTCGAGTTTGATTTTCCGCGAAACGAGCAAACTCGTATAGAAAGAAATTCGCCCCTCGAACCTGTTTCGTCGAATCTACGAATTTTCTATCCGGGATTCCTGCATAATTATTTCCTTCGATAAAAATCGCCCCCCTCTCTGGGAGGGATTGCATCAAATTTACACGGTTCGAGAGCGCAATTCTGTTGGACGTTGAAAAACTATCGTGCAAAGCGTTACTAAAGTACACCTATACTACAGCGTGAGCCATACGGTTGTATGGTGAAACGAGACTCGGATTGTCGGGAATCAAACGCTTGGGATATCTGTTTGCAGAGGGAAGGGAAGACGCGTAAATTTCTCTGGAGAATTTTCCGACGATTTAAGACCACCCCTCCCCTCCCCTCCCCTCCCCTCCCCTCCCCTTGTAATCGTCGCGAAACCGTGCAATTTTTATCCGATCTTAATATTCGCGGAGAATATTTTATTCGCGGGCGAGAATATTGGGGCGACATTTTATTCGCGTCGTTTCAACGTGCCGCGAGAGGGGGGGAAACACAAAGATCGTTTTTCTTTTTCTTTTCCTTTAATTCTAACCTCGCGACTTCGTTTCGAACGAGATAATTTTTTAAAAAGATATGGGGATAATGTATGTAACAATCTCGCGTCCGAACAGGCGGGATTGAGTCGATAAATGCGTTTTAATTACTCTCGATTTATCCGATTTCTCGATTCGATTCGATTATAAGTGAGATTAATGATAAAATTGATGAGAAAGAGAGAAATTCGAAGGAGAAGGATCGAGTCGAATGAGACAAGGAATGGAGGAAGGAATATCGGTGAATAATTGTCCAACTGTCAAACACGAGTAACAAAGATTAAACTGTACAGCAGCCCCTCCTATATCAAGGGCCCGCTCACCCTTTACATACGTGTAACATAACTCTTCTCCAACCAAGTCACCTCGTTTCCCTTTTTCATCCATTTCGAACCCACCCCCGGGGGCCGCCCTCGCCCACGCCACCTGTTATCAATTTCAAACGCCTGGAAGCGTTGGCCGCCAGTTTCAATAAAAAGCCCGGGTGCCGGATATCCACTTTGAAACGTACCGTTCCAAGTCGAATTTCGCAGGGACGCAGGCGCAAGAAGCATCGATGATGGAAGAATCGAAGTGGGGTACAATGCGCGTTGACCAAGTGCGATCGAAGCGAAAATAAGAAATATATAAATAAGGAAAAAGGAACATAGTTTGGATAGATAGAGATATACGAAGGCGTAAAAATGGGGAGAAAAAAAAAATTAAATGGAAATTAAATTCGTGGCTTTTCGAACGAATCAAGTTTGACAATTTTCAAAAGCGCGTGTGAAATTCGATAATTGGATAAGATAGATTAATTTACCGTTTAAAAATTACCAATCCGTTTCGTCTCGCCGATGATTTCGCCCTAATTCAACGCTCATCTCGAGGAAAATGAGAAAAAGAAAGAAACAAGAGCGAGGATTACTAAATTTGATAGTCGTTCAATTTCTCGCGACGACGGGATCTTTCAAACCGCGCGATTATCGTTCGAACAGCAATGGCCATCGTCGAAATTTCAGCGAAAATCCATTTTCGGAAAAAGCGACCCCTCGAAACTGTTCTCGCCACCGATAATTCCAATACCTCTCGCGAACGATTAAAAATCAGTGGGGAAATAGACGACACGGGACCCACATCTCTCATTAAAAAACTTCCATCCAAATCTGGCCGGTCATAATCTTCTCCCAATCATCGTTCCAATTTTCATCCGTGAAAATTCGCGGATCCATCCGTCCGTCCATCCGTCCATCCAAGGAATTACCCGCTGTTAAACGGGTTTCCTCCGCAGCGGGGAAGAGAGAGAAAAGAGAGAAAAGAAAAAAAAGAAATTCGTGTCCATCCACGAATCGACCAGCGCCCGGCTTAATTGCGCTGAGACACAATCGAGTCAATAGGGAATACGAGTATCGATCAGTTGCTTGATCAATGGATGGAACCCGATGAATCGCCACCTGTGATGACGAAACGCGCAGAGTACGTAATGCATATACGGTCCTCTGTGTAACGCACGTATATATATACACGGATGCAGTTGCAATTGTTTGTCGTGCGTAACACGTCGAGGGAGGGGAGGAATGGGAGGAGGGGAGGTGGACACGTGGTGTATGCTTTCGGCCATTATCGAGGACTTGGAAAATCCTTGGGAGGGAGTGAAATCTAGCATCTCTCTACTTTATGAGAACGATTCGACAACGGTCGCGTTGTCATAAGAATTGCTCTTTTGTTATTGCGTTAATAACGAAGCGAATTTTCGAAGTTTATTGGATGAAGAAGAAGGGGACGGGAGTAGAGGAGAATTTTTTGTTTTTCTCTCGGTATATAGTAACAGTGCAGGGAACAAAGATTTCTTCTATTCCTTTATTTAAATTGTTTATTTAAATTGTTTTTAAACTGAATTTGATGAAGGAATTTTTGGTGATGGATTCATTTTTCGAAAATGACGAATTTTTCTGAGAGATAAAAAATTGCTGTAAAATTGTACCGTGAAAAGTGAATAATTTGAAATAATTAATAATTAATAGTCAAGTAATCGTGATAAAAGGAAAAAGAAATGTAGATATTGGATAGAGATAATAGAAATCGCGAGAAATAATCTCTGGATTAAATCATCCAGACATCCAGAAGAGTATGGATCGGACGCTTAATTTGTGCGTTATCAAAGAAGTAAATCTAACAAAGGGTAGTTTCTTCGCCTCGCGTATCAAGGAGGCAAAAGGTTGATTGTAAAATCGAGTTGCACAAAAATCGTTGTGAGCGTTGTGCAATTAACTCGGCAGGAAACAGGTCTCTACTTTCCAGACATATCCTCCAAGCAAGAGTTAAATCGTTAACGCCGTGACTCTTTGTAATTAGTAGCAGAGGCAATTACCCTTTGCTGCTTTTAATAAAATCTCGGAGATAATGGGCAGGTAATGAACCATGTCTCCTTTGTAATGAAAACATTGACACCGTCCTACTTATAGAATCTTCTCGTAAAATATCAAAAGAGCGATATTTAATAATAATAAAATACGTATTTACATCAAATTGGAATGGTATCTATTTTGTAGTTTGCAATTTATAGTTAATATCATTCTCCATCTTTTCTCCATGAACTTTCGACTCCCGATTGATACATTTTGAAATTTTTCTTGAATATCAAACCTTATCTGGGTGGAATTTGTCGAGTAATTATTGCATTTTTTTTTTTTTTTGGAAATTTAATAGTATCTTGTCAATCTTGCAGTGTTTAATTTCGAATTAATCTTTGGGATATCAAATTCGAAAAGTCTTCCATTTTTCTAAAACATTAACATTCTTGAAATTCGATTAAATCCTATTAAAAATTGGGGAAACTTTAAACCAGTACAACTTCGAAGATAATAATTTTTGGTCAATGGGTAAAGAAAGATCATCAGAGACGTAGAATCTTCCTCTTTAAAATATTTTCAAATTCAAAGAAAAATTTTTAATCATGCTACTATCTTCGTGCTCTGATTTCTCTTGTTGCTTATCTCATTCACCTGTGTCTAAACTTTAGAACGACAGACAGTTAATTCGTAGTATAATTTTCCAGGGGAAAATATAGATCGATCGAGGGCGGCTCGTTCATAATTTCTTATGCGCTTTGAATTCTCGTTATTCCCCCGATCCCGCTTTGTTTTTGAGGCAAGGAAATCACGGGTTACAAAACCTGTCGATATTTACAAAATTGAAGCAATTTTTGACGCGCGCAACACCGTTTGTTTCACAATGTTGTTAGAACGTTTCCACACATGCTCGACCCGTTTTATCGATTCCCTGTATACGCGTGATGATTGAATGTTATGTCGATTCTGTTTGAACTGTTTTGTTGATTCTCTGTGTATATACATAATACGCCGAGTTCTCCGAGTTCTCTTCGACGGTGAAATATTAAATCTCCTCTGCCATCGCGATTCGTGAATATTGGAGAGGGGAAGAAATTAAAAAAAAGAAAGAAGGAATTGACTCGGACGAACGGAAGAATATTCTCTCGTAAGAGAAGAGTCGAAATTACTTGCGAATGATCTGACGTCGACGGTTTCAAGATCAAAGAAAAATTATTTATAGATGTATATTACATATATATATATTTTACTTCCATTTGTCCTCAAGAACCGGTTATATTTTATTAATCGAAGCCGGGAATCAGCTGAGAGGAATCAGGCCGAAGAATAATCCCTCAGGCCAACGTAAGAAAATCCTGGAAACAATGGGTTTATTGTAGCCATCGGCCATCGTGGAATGGAATCTCCGTGGACGTAGAGGCGGTTGAAGACGAAACGCGGACGTTTATCGGGAACTTTACATGGGTGGAAACAATGACTGGAACATCGCGAATGCATCCCAGTGGTACGCGCCCCGAGCTCTCTCTCGTGCAACGGTTGAGGAGGAAAGAGGGTGCTGCGGATGTCCCTCCCTCCCTCCCTTTCTCCCCATCGTCATTGTTTCCTTAAAGGATCGGACGTAAAGCCGTGCGGGAGAGGGTCGTTAAGAGTGAAATTCCGCTGGCTTATCACCGAGGGGAAAAAGGGAATTTGACTAATTAACCGAGGAAAGGATAGGTCGCGGGGGATGTTTCGGGCGTATATTTCCCAACGAGGGAATACGCACGACGTATTGCGTACAATGACGTTTTCTGGAGGAGAATATATTTTTCCTTGTGTCGATCCTTTTTTCCTTCAAGTGAGTGGAAATGGATGTAATTGTTTCTTGAGCCTCGTTTCAACGTCGTGGATCGAATCACGGAAAATGGACTATGTTTATTATATTAGTAACTTTTGGTAACTTTTTGTCAAGGAGAAGAAGTAATCTTTAACCCTTTAACTGCGGCTGTTACACCATTAGAATAAAAATAAAATAAATGGAATAAAGAAAATCTTTTAAAATGGTGTATCACTTCAATATAATTTAAAATTGGAATGTTATATACTTATTTATTTAATTATTTATTATTTTTATCCTAGTATGAAATAAAAGTTTAGTTTTATTTTGACTGCTATTCGAGTCTTTATCAAAGTATATTTTTGTGAACTTTCCCTGATATGAATCAGCCTTCTACTTTTTCCAATTCCTCAAGAAAAAAAGATGCGTTGAAGTTTTAGTATAAATTTTGAGATTTTAGTAATTTTGTAATTTATTTTTGTGTGTGTGTGTGCGTGTGTTTAGAGGGATAGGCTGTGCTAAAAGCAGTTAAAGGGTTAAGTAAGAGTTAATAAGGATTAATTTTTAAAAATATTGATTGCGAAAATATATTTATCCGAAGGAGCGACAATTGATAATAAATCGGCGACGTTTATTGAAACGCGTACAGATTGGAAAAGTGTAAAAGTAGGGAGAAATGAAATCGATTTATTCTGACAAAAACGATCCTTATAGAGCTAAGACTTCGAATTAAAAGAGCTCGATCGATTGACGAGTATTCACCCGGAGCAATAGAAAGAAATTACTTGTCACGGTCCAGAAATTGTGCAAATGACTCGAGGCTTTTTTTATTCATCCTGGATAACATCAACAAATGTGATATATCGCGGATTTTTGAAAGACTTTTTTGGATCGTCTCGTTGCATCCCTCAGATTAATTATCTCGTCGTATATTCGTCCGCAAGATCTTGCGTTCAGATATTTCATTTCTCGCGTTAAAATTTTCAAATTTCCTCACAAAATAATGCATATTTCGATTTTGGAAACAGGTGTACATCGAAATTTCCTTTCAAGAAAGCGAAATTTTTTTAATAAATAATCCCTTCCAATATTTCACATTTACGATGAACGTTTCTTCGAGTAATTGAAGGATCTTACTTACCACCCTTACTTACCACCTTCCCTCATAACATCTCGCGCAAAATTTATTTCTCTAATCGCGTTGAAAGCCCGACAAATTGTAATTCCAGCGAAACCACTCGCCTTAAATTCATCGAACACGAATCGGCATGTATAACGTAAACGATAGCCTCCACTCCCCTCCTCCTCCTCCTCCTCCACTCCGCGCGAATTTTATTTCTCCTCCTCCTCCTCCTCCTCCTCCTCCTCGCAGTCGGACGATGAAGCTGTAAAAACTTCCGACCGCTCATTCAGATCTACTTTTCGAAAGGCGGGAACATTACCTTGCTAGAAGTGCTATAAAACGTACATCCATAGTGACGTTTATGAGAATTGGGCTTTTATTCCCCTTTTTATATTCCGCTTCCTCCTATTTCTCTTCTCTTTCCCTTCCTCTCTTCGCGAACAGATGTTCGTCAAGCCCTGCGATCACATTTATTTCCGTTTCTCCGATTATTCCACTCTTTCCGCCCTCCCAATCCAATCCTCTTTGTTATTAATTATTAATTAACGAGGAGGGTACGAATTCATTTCGATATTCAAGAATTAATTCGAAAAAAGATTCTCAAAAATGATTTTTTTTTTGATCGATTCTTCTGATTATTCGATATCCATCCATTTAAAGAGTTTTTTTTTTAGTTTCGTTTATTCGTATTCGATGATGCAACATTATGGTTCTGATTGTTGTTCCCCTCCCTCGTAGTAACGGTATTCATTGAAAGCTCGAGTGCATCAGGTTTGTTAACAAGCTTGCATAAAAATGTATGGTATTATTGATAGGATACATTGTTTGGCCTGGAAATATAGAAATTGGATTTGTTTCGATGTCTGCTCGTTTTCTTAATGTTTCTCGTGTCATATTCCTTCCGTATTCTCGTGGAGGAAATTTTAATATCCTTTGTATTTTAGTATGTATAGTTTCGTTAAAAAATCATTTCGAGAAAATTCTTTGGAAAAGAAGATTTTTAAAGTTTTAGAATTTTCTAAAATCATTCAATGGAGATAATGTCGGGATAATTTTCGTCCTCCTGATTTTTCCCAATCCAGTTAACTTGGCAAGAACACATCGTATATCGGTTCGGATATTTTCGAAAACTATCTGCTCGACCCTATCCACTTTTTCATATTTCAAACGTCGAACATCGTATGTAGAACCAAACCCCATTGTATCTTGTAACTCGCGTGTTTGCTCCTCTTTAATGTTTAAAATCTACTCTGTATTTTCTTCTCTTGGAGGGCACCTTTTCATCCTTTTACCCCACTCGAAGCGCTCCTCCACTCCAATCCGTTGAATCAAACCTTTATCATAACTTTTTCATCAAATATTTTATTAATCGTACCGTGCGCAAATTCTGCAAATAAAGGATAAAATAAGTAAGAATATAAAAATATATATATATTTTAGTCAAAAATATTAAAAATAATTTTCCAATATAATAGCTTAATTATTTTTTTACAAAATTAATAAAATTCAACTTTTCCTATTTTCTTTTTTTTTCCACCTGTTTACAACGAATAAGAAATAGATCAACGAATAAGAAAAGAACTATTAGTTGAGAATATTTCAAGGCGAAAAGACGCGAAGGAACACGAATAACTAATTAAGAAATCAAAGGGAGGAACAGTGGAGATAATTCGCAAAGTAATTTCCCTCCCCCCTCCTCGACTCGATCCATCCGTCAGCGGCGAGATAAAAGTGGAACGGTTAAAAAGCCCCCGGATGCGCGGACGTCGGAATAAATTTGAAATTCCGCGGTGGAAAAGGTTGAAGGTAGAGAGGATCGGCAGCATCAACAAAGCTTTCCTCGCCGGGAGTTCATAAATCTTCGGGGCTGTAATCTGGCAATCGAAGTTTTCTAATCATCCGCACGCAAGACATCCAGTGGAGTAGTAGTTTATATCGAGGCACGATATTCGAGGTGTTGCGAGTTGGCATTCGCATGAAATACGACTTCTTCCACCGCGGAGGATCCACCTCTTGAAATTCGGAGAGAGAATTCGGTTACTCTTGCTCCGCTTTGCTATACGCGAAAAAATGTATCGATTTGAATCCATTCGTCGAACGGATTTTTTTTTTCTTCGAAAGAATTCAAGATATTATTTCGATCGATCTTCGAGAAAAATTAATTCGTTAATTCCGATGATAATTTAGAATTTTTATCGTATACGTATTTGTCTAGGAATTTTCGAAATTGGGGAATTCGAACGTTTTGTGATTTTTTTGTTGTTGTTGTTGTTTGTAGAAGAAAGAAAATTATTAATTGTAGGGAAATTTCAATGCCTATTTTTGATAAAATATTTCTATTACGGCTGGTGACAACATTCCCCGTTACGTTTTTGTATTTGATCGATACACGCACCAGTTTGCTAATAATAATTTTAATACCGAGCTCCAATTGGCAAAACTACGAATTCTGAAATTATAGCGGGTCGTATTAATAACCGAGAAACCCTGAGCTAACTCCCTTTCCGATCGAATTTATCGTTTCTTGTAAATTAATTAAGAATTCCGTATGACGTGGAAATATTAATAGTGGACTTTATGGATATTCGCGGTAATGCGCTGTAATTTTGATCGGCAATCAGCTTAAATCAACGCGTGCAAAATTAATTTCAAGGAGATTAGATCCAAAATTTCCCAAACCTATTTCGCTTCTCGATTTCCCCTCTTTTCCGATAATAAAACACTAAAAAAAAAAAAAAAATATATCGTTCATATCTATTTATATTTAAAAAACAAAAAAATATATAAACTTTCGTACAACGAATCTGAAAATGAGAAAGTTCCTTTTAAAATATATCTCGTTTTATCTACAAATCGGAGAGAGAATCCCCTCTTATTTACTCGTCCAAGCTTTAAATCCATCTATTTAGCAATCTTCCCAAACATTTCAATTGCGCATTTTCCCTCTTATCCGATCGGGAAAAATACGAGGGAACGAACATCGTGCCCCCTCCGTGTTTAATCCCTCCGTGGATACACACATCCCCTCCAGATTCTGGCTTCCTCGCGACGAAGGTTAATGGATTCGATCGCGGAATAAATTCCCGCGAGATCATTCCCCGGATGATGGAAAAACTGCCCTCGTTTCCTCGTTTCGTTGTTGCGGATGATAAACGCATCCGCCGAAAAATCGGCTCGAAGACACGTATTTTTTCCCCCAATTTAATCCCTTTACGTCCAATGAAGATTAACCACCTCTTTTAAATGCATACGTTGTTTTGCAACCCCTCGTGCTACGTGCGCACGAGGCACAAATGAAACGGCAATTTGAAAGAAAATTAACGCGGCGTCGAATTAACGCTCCATTTTCTCTTTCATAACGCGTTGGCCGCGTTTTTCAACCGCGCGAATTCTTATTTTTGTCGGGATTAATCGGGTGTGTATCGTTTAATAGGGGGCTTTCATTGGGGGGGAAGTGAAGGATAGTTTGACTAGTGTTTTTCTCATTTGGATCATAATTCTTTTTTTAATGAAACGTTTATTATTACGTTGTTCATAATTGTTCAATTTTTGGGTTGAAGAAGAAAAGAAGAAACGATACTTCGATATTAATTTATTGGTTTTTCTCTCAGTGAGTATTCGGTTGTGGAATATAATTTCTTTTTGTGTAATAGGAAATTAAAATACACTAAAATATATTATTATTATTATTATTATTTTTAAACCGAGTTTTTATAAACGATGACTTACTAGTAGGATAGATTATGAGGATTTCTGTAATATTTCACTGCCGTAAAACGCGAAATTGCTCCGCATAATAATATTTTGTATAGTGTGCCGAAGTGGATGGAGAATATTCATTGATTCAATCGTGCTTTGAGAGGAAACGTTTGTTCTCTGAGGGTATTCCCTCGTTGTTTTCCTCGAGCGAAAATTTATTGGATGATTGTTCGAAATGAAATTATTATCCTTACGCTAAATTTATATATTAACGATAAATTTTCGTCCACGATTCTACATATGTGTATATATTAGATCATTCTGTGTAAACAGCGATTATCAGATTAAAAATCGAACTTCGATTCATATATAAATTTCCAAGATGTCAATCGACAACAGCCTATAATTTGAAAAATCCAAATCACCCTTCGTTAGAATCAATCCCAAGTTTATTTCTATTCAAAAAAGTAATCGAAAATATTCCAACATCAACCTTTAATCCCCTCTCAAATCCCTCATCATCCCTCACTAAATTCCAAAACAAAATCACCGAGGCGTATATACGCTAGGACCGTGCGATAAAACGAAAGAAGAAGAAGAAGAAGAAGAAGAAGAAGAGAAAGAGGAGAGTGTACATACATACATTTTTCTCCGAGATGCGCGATATTTTTTATCGAAACGCAACACTAGGATCCAAGTCCCCTTTTTTTAAAAAAAAAAAAGAGCAGAAGACAACGAAACTCCCTATCGCGCGAATCCCAACCAACCACCCACCATTTCATTTTGTATCCACGATAAATCTTGGAAGCGAGGGAGGAAGAGTTCGGAATGTTCAACAGATCGAGCAGTCCCAGCAGATCCTTTCCTCCCTCGAGTGTATCGAGGCTGTACTATTATAACTTACTTCCGGTCGAAATAGTATAGCGCCACGAATTTCTTTCGTCTCCACGTGGCGCACGGGGTTAATATTTAAAAGCGGCACGCAATTTGGAAGGGGCGTGCTCCCGATCCCTGATTGTCCCGCCGAGATTTCGATAGGGAGGACGATGGCCGAAGAAGCGACGCCTGCCCACCGTCTGATTGGCTGATTGGCCGAGGCCCCGATTTCTAAGTCGGAGCACGCGATACAACGAGAGAACTGTAACTCGACAAACGAGAGGGCGAAACTGGATCTGGCCGCAGGCCTGATCGGAATTTTTTCCATGTAATTACCTACGTCTACGTATGCGCGGGTAATGCGGGGGATACACGTTATTCTGCGAGAGAGAGAGAGAGAGAGAGAGAGAGAGAGAGAGAGAGAGA
>NW_025222129.1:4624491-4646173 GCF_014066325.1 Apis laboriosa
GAGAGAGAGAGAGAGAGAGAGAGAGAGAGAGAGAGAGAGATCATCCCCTCCCTCTCACTGCGGCGAAACCGAATCATCCCCTCGGATGACGATATAAACTCGAGCAATTCCCCGAGTGCACGGGTTAAACGGGGGGAGGGAGGGAGGGAAGGGGGTGGGGGTACGATGATCGGTTTTTCGGTGAATTTTATTTGCGGAGGGACAGAATTTCGTCCCTCCCTGCCCCGCTTTTACCCGGGGAACGAATTTATTTCTGCCGCGTCGATACACGTGACACGACGGCGTGTTGTTCGACTCGGTTCCCCTGTATGTCGTTCGCCACCTGTAATTGCCGACCTATTGTATTGCCGGATAGCGCGTGTTCTTCTCGGTGCTTTCGCATCTCTCTTTCTTTCTCTCTTGGGATTTTGCTGATTTGAGTACGGTGATCTTTCCCTTCTAACGGGTTCCTTTTTTTATATTTTTCGTCTCGAGAGGGAGATTGTTCATTTAAAAAGAAAAAAAAAAAAAAAAGAAAGGTGTATTTAAATGGGAAGAATTAAAATAGGAATTTATAAGGTGGTGATTGTGATTCTCGAGATAATCGAGATATTTTATTCGCGATGAAAATATGTGACGAATGTGAAATGTAATCATGGAAAATTATATTTGAATTGTATCGATCAAAATTTAATTAATAATTCTGTATTAATATTCCATATTTAATTTTTTTTTTCCGTATTTATGTTTCTTTATATTACATTGGAATAATCGAGATATAGAAAAATTTAAAACAGGGATAAAATGTTTTAAAAGGTTTTCTAGTTTAGCCTCATTTTTTTATTATTATTATTATTATTATTATTTTTATTTTTCGGCATCAAGTTTTGTGCCTGTTTACTCTCCTTTCCCGTAGTATTACGCTATATCTCTGAAACTTGGCGAAACTTTTACAGTAAATCCAAAACTTTTTGCCCCATTTTTTCGCATTTTTTTCCCCTCCCCCCTTTTTATGCTCTTTAGCCACTCCACTCCCGTTACAAGATTTCCATGATTTATAACCGCTGCTTTCCGTCCGTGAATGAAAAAAAAAAAAAAAGAAAAAGAAGAGAGAAAGAGAAAAGAATAGGAAATGCCATTTGTCCGAGGAGCCGATGTACCATGTACTTATCGTTGGGCGTACACACTCCTCCATCTCTCGCGATTTTCTCATTCCACTAAATTTCGTCACTCGAGTTTTGTTTGCGTAAAAGATCCTCCTCCCTCGCTGTTGAAATTTCAACCGAGTTTAGCCTTTGGATTAAAAAGTTTAGCGTACAAGTTTCGCATAAACGAAACACCCGGCGGACTTTTCCATTCGATATATATATACACTCTTTCTCTCCCTCTCCGCATTATAAAAAAAATTTCCATCCAGATCCCTCCAAACCTCCCTCCTTCCTCTTAGGAAGAAGGAATTTTTTTAATGCTGCTCGACACGCTCTTGCCTCCAACCTTTTATCGTCTCTCGTTCGTGAATTGGAAGAAAAATCTCTCTCTCTCTCTCTTTCACTTTCCCTTCCCCTCTGTAAATTTCTAATTTCTAACGTTTATCGATCGAAATAAAATTCTAAAGTTCTTTCCCGATTATACAACTTCCTGCTCGCTATTTCAAAAATAATTTTTCAAACCGCACTTCTCCCCACTCTCCACATTTTAAACCAACACATTCGAAACGATCGTTATCCCCAAATAATCATATCCATTCCAAAATTAATAAACGTTGGTCTCGGGTCACGCATCCTATTTGTTTTTACATCATTTGCCGCCCGTTCCGTGACGTTAAAATTCAATCCAATCGATCGATCCGCCGTTGGCCAACATCCGTGCGACAACCGTTGCTTCGAGACTCAAATCCTCCCGAGAGGAGAGGAGAGGAGAGGGGGATTGGAGAAGTCGCGGGATTCGACTCGCGATTCGAGAAATTTTTCGAAAAAAAAAAAAAAAAAAAAAAGAAAGAAAAAGAAAAAAGAACGTTCGTGGTCGATCGAGTGCCCCACCGTCGAGAGGGAGTTTTCGATTTTCCGGTTACGTGCGGAAGATTTGTTAAAGTTAGATTAGTCGAGGAGGGGGAGGAGGGGCACCGCGTTCTCGCGCCATCGACTTTGTAGATTCACCTCGTTTCACCGAACTTTAAACAGCTTGTGTGTTACTGCTCGAGAGAAATTGATTGGAATAATAACTTTTCGGTCCGCGGCACGGGCGAAAAGTTTTCGAAACCTTTGCACGTATACTCCCTCCCCCCTGCCGCCGTTACAGGACATACCTTTATATATATATATATATATATATATATATATATATATATATATATAGAAGTTTTGCTGTAACAAAGTAAGTCTGGACGGGCTTCCCTTTATTCGGTTGGGAAAAAATATATAATTCGCCCCGAGGAGGAAGGACGTCGTGCAAATCGAAAATGGCGCGTGTAATTTCGGCCATTCCGGGGAGAGACGCGAAGATTTCGCTCGTTAACCGATCTGTTAAATCGTCCTTTGTGCCGACTATGTGTGCGCGCGTGTATTTCTTTGACGAGGTGTTATTAATTTTCTGTCGATGAAGGGGAAAAGACGGTTTCGAGTCGATTCGTACGGAAAAATTTAATTGGTTGAATGTGGTGGTGGTGGTGGTGGTGGTGGTACGGGGGGAGTTGACTAGCGCAACGCGACTTCGTTCGATTCAATTTCGATTCGAATTTTAAATGAAAGCGTAGGATTAAAAAATTAAGTAAAATGAAAAAAAAATTTGGGGTATAAATTTGTTACTGCAATTTCGAGAAGAAACTGAAAATCACAGTTAGGGTAGATTAGTTTGTTTATTATACAAATTGCATGCAGTGTGTAGAAGATGATAATTTTTTATATATAAAAAAAAAAAAAGAAAGAAAAAAAGAAAGAAAAAATGCAAAATCATTCGTAAAAATTATTAATTTAAAAGATATTTTCGCTCGAATTTCGAAATAAAACGAATAAAAGACAAAGTTGGTGTGCGTATTTCAAAAAGAGTTTACATTACTTCCAACTACCGTATCCCTGTGTATTTTCAATTATAAAATTCCATTCGAATGAAATTTTTATATCGTACGATGAAATCGTCATTTCGAAGTTTTTCCTCCCCCTTTGAACAATGACCAATGCCATCGAGCACCACGGAGGAAATTAAAAACAGAAGGAGGTCTGGGGGGAGGGAATAGGTGGACATCGAGTGCAGTTCAAACGTTATGATAAACCGAACAGATGACAAACGTCGGTTCCATGAATTATTCAGGGGGTGCAAAGTGTTTATATTTTAAAATGACGCGGCGACATTAATATTGCATAACGCGAAAGTGGCTTGATGCCCCAGAAAGTCGTTTCAGATTCGAAACTTTCCAACGGTGCACAAATATCAAATATCACTCGTTGCTCCCTAATATTTTTCGTATAAAGATATCCACGCCCCGGATACCGGTTTATACTCGAATATTCCATTTTCTTCGTTAATTATGGAATAAGAGATATCTTGGCTAGCTATAAATATCGTTTCCATTTTCTTATATATAAATCAATTGCAAGAAGAAAGATTAAAATATTACTCGTGGATTAAAAAATATTATTCGAGCTTCCGTCTTAAAATTAAAAAATCGAAATATCGATCTAGATCTCTCTGTAGACGGAGATCACGCGAATTTTACTTTTCGTCAATTCGTAGAATGTATCTCCTCGTACCAAATAATTTTTTCTATTTTTAACGTTTTTCTATGTGTAATTAAAAAAAATTTTAAACATTTGGAAAATTACCCGATCTTCTTAAGCTTGAAAATATATATATTCCAAGGTTAAAACGAAGATTCCTCGTTTCCCAGATACGGGAGGGCAGATAGTTGGTTTAATTTCCTTATACGCGAGAAAAATCGTTTCTCATCCGCAATTCGATTGTCATCCACGCCATTTGCAATCCCGAGGGCGCGAACTCTAGGGGTGCAGCCTTCTCTTTTTTTTTTTTCTTTTTTTTTTTTTCACTTGGTTTCCATTATTCTATTTATTCACCCGAACCGCCCATAACTTTTGTCGATGGTTTATCTCGACGACGACGACGTCAAGAGTTTATAGCTTCGTATCTCCGTTTTTTTCCCGCACCTGCATTCCTTTCGAAATGGTCTTCGCCCCTTCGTTTCGTTAACTCGTACGCGACCGATTTGTTGTTTTTCGATGTCGTGCGATGCATGAATAAATAAAAAAAAAAATATATATAAAAAAAGGGAGAAAGATACGCGTGAAAAATAAAATATAACGAAAACGTCTTACGTTTTCGATCTGCTATAAATTTGTCACGAGTAAAATATTCGAGATCGGCCGATAAAAATTCCTAGTCGATTATCAAGTTCGGTATATTCGATAAATTTCTTACTTACGTTACTTTTCTGGTATTAATTTCGAACGACGTATAATCGATACGTTTACTCATTTGACAATTTCTGCTTCTTGTCCATTTGTCTTAGTAGATTGAATTTACGTCTTGTATTTTGAGCGTGATCCTTCTTGCTATGATCGAGCTTTTTTCTTGTGAAAAATTCTGAATTTTTAACCAATTTAGAATTGATTGGAAAATAAGAGGTTTTATTAAGGATGTCAGGATGATAAGTATAAAAAAGATTGAAAATCACTGTCCAAGCCAGTCTATTAATTTCAATAATGCAGCTTAAATATCATCGGACAAAAATTGATTCTACGATATTTTTCTTCTAAAATGAGCATACCACAAAATCTCAAGTTTGTTTTCAATCGTTAACCTATTCCGCAGAGTCCAAAAATATTGAAAAAGTCAGATTATTATTAAATTCTTCTTCTCTAAGATTCATCTAAATAAATACTATGATCAACATTCTCAGAAACTAATTCTAAATCTAATAAAACAATTGATGGAGAAGATTCGACCACTACTAGATATAGCTATTGTAATATTAGAAATCTGATTACAAGCGTGTTGGACGATATTTTATATCGAAATTTATAATTAATAATTAATTTTTTTCAATTTTCACCGGAAGCATCGAAGATCGAAAACACTTCCAGTCAGAGGAGAGGTGGAATTATTTATGTCGCGCCGGTTTCTCTGTCGAAGAGCCGAGTTTGCCGCTTAACTTGAGCACGAATCAAGAATAATGATTGGCCGCGTTTAAATATTCCCCGCATTTAAATTCAAGCGGAAACGAATGGTAACCGGGATTCGCGTGAACGAGACAGGTACGGTAGACCCCTTTTGAAAATCTTTCCACGTACACACGCCCGGCCAGAACGGCATTTGGCAAGCAAATGGTTTTTTATCCCTTTGTAACTTTTACCCCTTGTTCCAGAACCAGGTTCTAATGGCGAATTTAAGTTTAAGCAGTTTGAGCACCTCTTCCTACTTTGTTCAGTTTTCGCGAAAGATGTATCGAGTTATCGATTGGGACGACGTATATGTATTTGTTGGAAAAGATTCGAATTATTTCCTTGAATAAATCTTCTTGAATGATCTTTGCGAAAATAATAAACGCGATATTACATTTCAACAACTATCACATCTAATTATCCTTTCTTAATAATCGCAAAGATTATTCGTATTAATTTACATTTCCAAGTAATTCAAAATTTATTCAACGATTATCCTTTTTTCTTCTAGACGAGGATATCATAAATTTCCGATTTAAAGTCAATACGATTTTACGTTCAATTCAATGTTGAATCGAATTTGAAGCAAAGTTAAACACTTTTTCCTCGACACGTTTCGATTCTAAAGCGATTAATAATAATCGTTGGACGTCACCTCGCCTCCAGAAATCCGTCGAATTCCATACAACGCCTCCCCCTCCACCCTTTGCCACCCGCTCGATATTTCCGCGAATGTATCGAAGGTCGTCACCCCCGAAGAATCGAAGCCAGGACGCGTGTGTGCGTGGATAGGAACGCACGTGCGTAAATTCACGGATCCACAGCCGTGCACCGGCTGCCCTGGAATGCGGGAGTAGGGTACAAATTGCGGCCATTACTCTCGCCGCGCGAGGCACCGGCCACCCCTCCTCCCCCTCGC
Source organism: Apis laboriosa (assembly GCF_014066325.1). Taxonomy (NCBI): domain Eukaryota; kingdom Metazoa; phylum Arthropoda; class Insecta; order Hymenoptera; family Apidae; genus Apis; species Apis laboriosa. The sequence goes on from NW_025222129.1 coordinate 4,630,561, forward strand.
GGAGAACGCGAGACTATTGTGTATGAAATGATTATGGCTGGTGTGTGGTATGAGGTCGCGAGGCCGCGTGCAACACCCGTTCGTCACTTAGATTGGCCCGTTGGCAGTTACAAAATGTGCCAGTCGCCCCCCTCCCCCGTGGAACTGCGATTATATCCGCGTCAACGTGTGGATGCTCGCCCCGTTTTCGCGAGGGAAGTCGTATCTCGAAGGCGCGATGTGATTGGGATGATCGATCACAACAATCGCGCGTGCATTTGTATGTTTGCTTCCTCGAAATTTCAAGATACGTGTGTAAAAAGGGTCTTATTGTTTTTATTGTTGACTTTGTTGTTTGTAGTTATAAAACGTAGCTTATTGATCTTTGCGTGCACGATTCAGGCGCGATGGTCAGTTTATTTGGAAGTAATTTATATTTATAATTATATTTCGTTATGATTATATTTTATAAAATATAAGCTTACAAACGAATATTATTGTCGTCACTCTTTAATTTGTTTGCAGGTTGATAAGAAATATTGCAAAGAAGGGGGAAAAAATACATGTAATCTATATAAATTAATTCGTGATATTAAGCATAAATACGTTATAAAGTTTTTCAACTTTGGAAAAAGAAAAAAGAATTTTTAAAATTTTTCTTTGAACGGATAAAACAAAAATCTAGAAATCTGCGCAACGAAGAATTTAAATCAATTAAAATTCGCTCGTTTAAAAATATCGATATACGTATATGGTACGTATACCTGTATCATTGTTAATAATACTTTGTCCCGGTTGCAACGCGTAATCCGATTAACAATATTCTCTTTGAATTTGAAAAAAAAAAAAACGGAGTAGGTAATTTTACAACGATGGAAAGCGTAACGAAACGACACTCGTCCCCTCCCCCCATGTGTTTGTACGGATAAAAATTTACTTTGAAGAGCGGGAAGAAACGACAAGCGGGGGGAAAAAAGAGACAGAGAGAAAGAGGGAGAGAACTAACGGGAGGAAGATAAAGGATAAAGCAATCCAACAGTTCCGAAACGCACATTTTTTTTTATTTTTTCCTCTCCGTTACGTTAAAAACGGAGTGGAGTAATTTCTGTTGTGTATCGCAGTTAACGTTTCGTTATTAAATTACTTTTCAACTCTTGAAAAAAATATACAATCCATTTGATCAGATTTTGGAACGTTTTAGAGAGAGAGAGAGAGAGAAAGGAAAGAATACGCAGCGCGATAACAGTGAATATATTCCATTGAATAAGGGCCCGCGGGGGATGTGGCTTTCATCAGTTTTAAATACGCCGTTTAAAAGCGCAGAAATCCTTTAATTCTTTCGCTCGGTTGACTCGGTTGATGCCGGTTAAAGCTCGTGTCCAAACCCGCCCAACCCGAAAGACATCGAGAAAAAAAGGTTTTTTACGACTACAAAATTCAATGGGAATAATCCCAACATCAAAGAAAACCCAATCACGTGTTTTGTTCGCGAAAATTTCCTTAGGTCGCGCTGCAGCGGCAACAGCAGCGGCAACAGCAGGTGCTCATAACACTTGCCCCGTTAATTATAAGCGAGACTAAAATACATTTTGCAGTCGATGAGAGAGAGAGAGAGAAAGAGAGAGAGGCGGAGGGCGCGGCTCAAGGGAACTTCCCCTCCTCCTCTTGCACCCCTCCACGGTCAAATTTACTCCCTTTCAACATTTTCCACGGCGAGGCCACGGATGAATTAGCGAGGTAAACTTTGCCTGTAGCGTCGAAGTGGTCGTGCTTTTCCACGTTAGACCGGTTAAGAGGGTAAGAACCGCCCTTTAGCCGCAGCATTCAGTCAACTACCACCACCACCATCGCCACCTCTTCCCTCTCCAGGCTTCTTTCGCATCTCTCCCTTTTCTCTCTCCTCTTCTTTTCTCTTTCTGCCCTCCCTCCTCTTTTCTTTTAACTTGTTCCACCACTTTGAGCTGGAACAAATCTTCGACTGCAAAGGGAACGAGGGGGGAACATTTATCCGGCTAATTAAAATCGTTGGGTACGATCGTGGAAAAATTTGGAGAATGGGAGGTTGAAGTGATTAGATTAGATTTTTCTTTCCCTTTTTTTTTTTTTTTTTTAATAGGATAATATCTAAAGATTTTAGAGATTAATTCTGGAATTCCTTTTTGAAATCCATCTCTTGGTTCTCCTCTTCCTCCCTTTCTTTTTCAAACCTCTTCAAAAACAAATTTCCGATCGAAGATACGAAGTTTCTTGGAATATTATCCATCCAATTAAAATCATTCGAAACGATCTTATTAAGATATTGGAAAATGAAATTCGCATATTAAAAGAGTCGCAAGAGTGAAAATTGATATTTATCCCGTGAGAGAAAAATCTATAATTAATAAATTAATAAACTAAAACAGAATGTTTAAAAAAATTTTACTTTCTCTCTCTCTTTCTCTCTCTCTCTTAAAACGGGAAGTAGGAAATACGAAATGGAATATTATCCACTTAATTAAAATCGTTCGAAACGATCCTGGTAAGATGTTGGAGAAACATTCGGAAAATCTGGCGAAAATGGAATCTGCATATTCAAAGGTTAGGTACACGAGAATCGTGCGGTCGGTTGTTCATGGTGTACTCGGGGAGAAACGATGTCTGTCTCGGATGTAGATGGTTATGATTATTCGTACAAGTCATGGCGGGATTAATTAACGGGGAAGAGGGTTCGCGTGTACCTCGTTCCGACAGGTTTTTCTGTCGTGGAAATTAGGAAGATTCGGCGTCGCGGTTCACTAACCCCGCTAACCCCGTAATTCGAACAGGATTTCACGCTTAGACAGTGGATGGAAATAATCAATCGAGCACGAATTTTCAATTTTTCCATCCTCCGTAATTTCCCTCCGTAATTATCGTCTAATCAAAGCCTCGTCAAAAAAAAGATTATTTTCTCGAATTTTATTTATAAGAAGTAGACGTAACGCGAAGGATCGGAATTTAAATTTCGGGGAAGCGTTTGATAAAGTCAAAAATTCAACGATTCCAAAATTTTCCATAAACAGTTGGAAACAGTTCCTAATTTCCCTTTCTCCGTAATTTTTCTTTATAATTATCGTCTAATCAAAGCGAAAAAAAAGATTATTTTCTCGAATTTTATTTATAAGAAATAGACGTAACGCGAAGGATCGGAATTTAAATTTCGGGGAAGCGTTTGATAAAGTCAAAAATTCAACGATTCCAAAATTTTCCATGAACAGTTGAAAACAGTTCCTAATTTCCCTTTCTCCGTAATTTTCCTCCGTAATTATCGTCTAATCAAAGCGAAATAAAGATTATTTTCTCGAGTTTTCAATTTTATTTATAAGAAGTAGACGTAACGCGAAGGATCGGAATTTAAATTTCGGGGAAGCGTTTGATAAAGTAAAAAATTCAACGATTCCAAAATTTTCCATAAACAGTTGGAAACAGTTCCTAATTTCTCTTTCTCGTTATCGTTTAACGAGTAATCACGGCCATTTCCGGCTTCCCAACTACAACGTTTCCACGCGCCACCCTTTATACCCTCCGTTTTCATCGACATGTTCCTCAGAATCTCTTTGTTTAACCAGTTTAATAGAAGGAAAGAAAGAGAGAGAGAGAGAGAGAGAGAGAGAGAGAGAGAGAGAGAGAAAAGGAGTGGAAAGGAACACTTATTTAACGGGTCGCCTTTATGCGAGGGTGCAGCGCGAGAGACGAGTTGAGACGAGGGGATGGTTTCATCCGCGCAGACGGATTGACCAACGAATTCAGGGAAGCACGATGCATATAAAAGGACTTCAGTTCAGTTGAAATGGCTAGAAATGTAGCTACCGGTTCAATACAGTTCGTTTGAATGCTCCTCCGCTTTCAGTGGCCCTTACCACGCAGTTACAACCCTCCTCTCCTTTCTTCCAACTTTTCTCTGCCTTTCTTTTCCCTCCCTCCCTCTCTCTCTCTCTCTCTCTCTTTTTTCCTTTGCCTCCTTCCTTTTTCTTTCCATCCCTCTTCAACTGATCGCGAGACGATGAGTTTTCGAGGAGAGAAATGGAGAGACGGATAGACAAGGGAAAGTAAAGAGCCGTGGAATTTGGAAAGAATTAAACTGCGTTCCACGAATGAATGCAGAGAGTCGGTTAAAAGGGGGTGAGAAGTGTTTTTGTTGCATACCTCCCCTCGAAAACATTCTGATGAAACGATCTTTGATGTTGTATGAATCCTTTCGATACTTGAATGGATCAAAAAGATAAGCAATACCGTTTTAATAGTTTTTAATAAAAATTGGATCTTCGTCATTTTCGTCGCAGAAAAAAAAAATTTACAAAAATTGAACAAAATCTCGCTCGATATATTAATCAATATCCTCGTTGGATTTTATTTATTACTATATACATTTTCTTCGCAATAATTAAAAGAAGCAGACGTTAATTAAACGAAGAAACGGCGGCGAAGATTTGCCGGACACGCGATAGATCGTCCCTGTGTAGCAGCGAGGGAACGTTGTGCGGAAGCGAAACCTTGGCCGGAAGTCGTAGCTGTTGCGGAAACGACGTTTTTGACGTTTGCGGGTAACATCGGTGCGGTCTTGGTTGGAGAATGACTTGGCGGCTATCATCATCGTGCAAACTGACATGAATTTGCGAGAATACGACGGAGACAGGACACCCTGCTTTAACCAGGCCTGGTAATTAAAATCAAACATGCGAGTTTCGGAACGGAACGAGTTATTTCTGAACATTGAATTATTCGAAACAATTGATTCGCTCGATCGTTTCCAACAATATCGTGATATTATTTTATTTCAAATAATATTTTTAAAGAGAATTTCATTTCTTTTTTTTTTTTTTTTTTAATTTTCAAATTGCTCTACGAATTTACCTATATTTATCCTTATTTTCCTTACTCAAGCTTCGTTTCCTTATTTCCATTCTCCAATCCCCCACTGAACAATTTTAAATCGATACCACGAAACGAAAGTACAATGATTAATAATCATACGTGACTAAGAATTAACCCCCATAATTTTCAACAGGCGAATGAAAACAAAAATCGGCTTGAAAAACACACCCGACCCCGGTTAATCGCATCCTCGATAGGCGTAAAAAGTTTTGCCGCGCCAATTTCCACTGACAAGTTGGGGGGGCAAGAGGGGAGGGGCAACACGCGCTAGTTGTAAATCCACGTTTTTAACGTCCGGTTATCACGAAACACGAGAGGGTTAGTTCTTCTTTGTTCCCAGCGCGAAAGATCGAAACAACTTGCAACAACCATCGTTATACAAATATATAATGAGGCGCAATTAAAGGGGGGGAGGAAAGGTCTCCACCCGATGGAAAGAGTGTTAAAAGAGGGCAGGGGGGATACTATCGTGCCAGGATTAGGGTTAGATATATCGTGGTGCGTGTTTGACGAGCTGATCGGGGAGGAGGAGGAGGAGGAGGAGGAGGAGGAGGAGGAAGCTTGGACTGGCTGGTACGAAACTTTGTTGAAAACGAGAGGGTGGTTTCCGCGTGGAGGAACGTATATATATATATAGAGAGAGAGAGAGAGAGAGAGTTGTATAAATTTCGTTGTGAAGTCTCTTGGCTCGAAAATGGTTATAATATATGCGGGAAGAAAATAATATCGCGTTGAACGGTGTATAAATTGACGATAATTGATACTTGAAATGTAAATATAAATATAACGATGTTGAGAGATGTGCGTTTCAAATCGATGAATTATTTTGTTTATAGAACGTTGTCTTAGAAACGAATTAAGTAAATTTTTCTTTCTTCTTTTTTGGTTTGTTTGTGGAGAAATAAGTAATATCTGGGTGAAGGGAAGGGAATCTGTTATTGTTCTGTTAATAGGAGGTTGGGTGATGTTTTTATAACAGTAGTTGATCGCAATTGATCGTAGGACATGCAGTTCGAATATTTCAATAAACAATTACACGAATTATTTTTCTACATCAAACACGATGGTTATAAAATATAAATATTTGCATCGCGCGAAGGATTTTTATTAATACGGAATACAAAATTTCTCGTGTTTTTTTTTTTTTTTTTTTTTTTTTTTTTTGTTTGAAACGTTTCGTCGTAAAATATGTCGTGTGCATTTATTTCGAAAAATAGTATTAAAATATCGAAAGCGATAAACGATGAAGATTAAACGTGTGTAATACTACATAATAAACGAATGATAAATATTAAACGTTCAAATGGTATATAGGCTCTGCTTGCTCGGTATTAAGGGTTTTTGTGGAATGTTTGTTTAATAAAATGACGCTGTAGGATTATTACCAATTATCCGTCGCTTTTGATCCTCCGTGAAAATTTATTATTTATCGAGGCGCAACGTGAATTCCGCGTTGCATAATAATTTCGCGGCGTGGAGGATGACGGAAATAATCAAGGAAAAAAAGGATATATAAATGGATAAACAATCATTTATTTTCAGCGATACGATCACGCGAAAGAGAAACGAGGATGAGGATGAGGATGATTTTTGCCCTTAATTTGCTTGAATTACGCCACCCCTCTCGCTACACTTGCAACCCTCAAAGCAGAGCAAGCATTAATGGTTCCCTCCCACTTCACTTTCATTTTTCTTCCTGCTCTTTCACCTTGTAATGAACGTAAGCGGCTTATAACACGGCCCGTTTGTCTTTATGAAAATGTGACCATTACCATTTACCGTTGCGTATTTTCATTCTAAGATCTCTTTCTCTCTTCGTAAATTTGCTTGTCAATCGAAGCAACAGGTCTTTTCAAAATAACAGAAGTGTCTCTTCTCTTCTGTTCGAAATAAAATCCTTCGTCTTCGTCTTAATTTAAACTTTTTGATAGAAATTCCTATTCAAATAATTTGTGCGAATTATTTCTTCAATGTGATGACTCTTGCAACAGATTTTCTTCTTTTTAATTTTTTTCTTCGTCGAATGTTCCCTCCTCTGTTAAATTTTCTTTTAACCAATTTTTCCCCCCTCTTTCCTCTTGAGTCAAAATGTTTTTCTGTTGGAAATCCTTACGTTATATTGGTTAATTTTAATACAAATTTCCATCCCTACTTCCATTTCGAAACCCTTCGATTTCGACTCCTTCCAATTTTCTATCGATAACGTTCTCACTCGAGTTAATTTCACGACACGAGCATTTCGAAATTTCCTCGTCTATAATTAAATTATACATTTTTCATCGCGTCCCCCAAAGTTTTCCAATCAAACAAAGATGATCTTTTTGAAAACTCGGCCAAGATGGAAGTCGCGAGGAGGAATATTTATAGGGAGAAAGTTCGCTCGCCTCCTCCTCCATATATATTAGAATTCTTGGCATATTTTTCGAATAAATGCCTTGCTCGTGTGTACCTCCCCGTAAGTAAAAATTGAATTACCATGTATAACCACCTTGTATATATATATAGGCCAAGGACAAAGTTCAATTTTCACCGAGCTTCGCGAGAAACGTATTCCATCCTGGATGGAAGTTGGATCAATTTCCTCGTTAAATCTTCCACTCCCAACACGCTCTTCAACTTTACCATCTCGTTGCCCGCCCCTCTAACGTCTGTCGCATAATATGCCTCCCTCTCTGGATACAGTTTCTAATTTTGCGGCAGCGAGTAACTACGCGGATCGTGTGAATGAAAGAATCGATTCGAAACTGCTTTCGAAATGCTTCGAAATTTATTATCCTAAATTGTCAGTCATTGGATTAAAAAAAATGTTTCTAGTAAGCCTTGCCTTGATGATGAAGGTGTAATAGCTCATTTCACGATGAATTCGTCGATATAAATATCGATGGTGTTCCATTTAAAATTTGTTTAGTGGATTTGTTCGTGGAAATTTTGCGTTTATCGCGCGGCAAAATTTTATTCCTACAAATTTTCCATCGATTTAAAATTCAAGAATTGGAACAAGATAGGAAAATAAGACGAATTAAAATTATCACCAAAATTATCATCGGGTCATTTTTTTCGACCAATCGTGTTTCGTTAAAAAAAAAAAGAAAATTGTAAAATTGATTCGTCGCAAGTTCGACGACGCGTGAAATTTCCCCGATAAAAACGTGTAAAAATTGCCCGAAATTCGGTGTGTCGATGATGATTACTCTGCTCGGAAACGGGGAACAATTAGCAGCGCAAAATTAATTTCATCCCTCATTTTCGAAAAATATCCTCATCCCCGGCCGCTTCCATTCTTCGGCCAACGTCCAACGATAAAACTGGATGTGGTGTAATGCAACAAATCGCGACGTTCGTCATGCTGTCCGCTACGTGACGAGAATGAGAATTCGGGGTGAAAATAACTGACAGCAGCCCGACCGATATGGCCGGATAAAATTGCACCGCAAATTGCCGAGTTGTTTCGAGTAGATAATCCGGTAATTGGAATGTTGCCAATTAATGCAACGTTCGCGGGCGGCCGTGAAATGACGATTCGCGCGACGTGGGCGTGACAAGTCGAACTTTAACGGCGTAAGAGCGATACAGGTGGCTCGCGGGCGGATAGATTTCACGCTTGAAATTCTGATTGGCTTTTCCCGTTACTTTTCCAAATTGTATCAAAAATATGATTTTTCAAATTGTTCGAAAAAAAATATCGATTTGTTAAAACGTGTGTTGTCTTCGACGACATTGTTGACGATATTGTTCTTTGAGGCGAAACGAGTGAAACAATGTAAAATAAAATCTATTTCTTCGGGGAAATTCAATAAATAAATAAATAATTTGGTGTAAATAAAATTTATAACAATTCAAAGTTATAATCGAGGTGTGATTCGATCGTGATAATTCGTTTATTTTATCGTGCTCAATGCCGTTGTTTCGGCGAGAACAGCCGTGTCTGGCCAGGACACGGATCCTTTAAATATCAACCTTAAACCGTCACTCGATCCCCCAATTACATACATCGGGGCGCCCATTCATCGCCGTTGGTTAAAGCGCGACTCAGACCCGTTCCGCCGCTTTGAATCGCTTTTCCAAGTATTAATTAGCGAAATTCTAATTAACGTATTAACACCGCGGAACAACTTATCAACATCGTATCGCGTTATACCCCTTTCGCTCCGACGGCAACCCCCCTCCTAGTTATACGTATATCCGCCCCGAATTTCTCATCCGATCCGAAATCTCTTTGGCGGCCACTCTCTCTCTATACGAAACGAGCACAGGGAGGAGGTATTATCTGTCGTTTATGAAATTTTATAATATACGAAAAAACTGATTATTTCATTATTTATCATAGTTTTTTTTTTAAAAATACTATAACGATATAATGTATATTTAATTTTAATTAACTTTTAGGATAAGTAGAATCCTTACTAATATTAAAAATAACTCCAAAAATTAAATTGAATGAAATTTATGATAACTCCAAAACTTAGAATTCTACTGTTCTATTGTTTAAAAATTTTACCAAAAAAAATCAGAAATTGAATAGAATCAAAAGGGATTAATAACCGGATCTAATAAGAGGATATTATTTCTAAGTTCTCCTCGGTTAATCCTCCATTGTCTCTCACCTTAAATATACGTATATATATACACACACGTACACGTAAGCGCAGCAACAAGCCTCGGTCACTGGGTGTCGTCGTCTGTGGACCGTTGTCGTTTCATGGCCGTGCATAACCGTAACGGGACAAACGTCACCGACAATGGTCGTTTTATTAGAAAGTTGGGAGGCAGGGAAGCGGCTGATCATTATGCAGCTCACGTTGTCATATTCCATTACCGTGGCTGCCGGTTACAGATGCAGCCGCCGCGGTTAGTTCGAAGAACAATTCGCAACGCGATATAGGGAGCAGCATCACCCTTCAACCGTGCTTGCAGATGACATCGATACTCGACTTCCGCGTACCCTCGTTTGTAGCCAGCCCTCCCCCACCGCCTAGGAGGAAACTTTCCACGATTTCGAATCGAATGACTGGGAGGAAGGATGATACGCGTTACACGAACGGTGCGTCTGTGTTGATTTCGGGACGGTTGCTTGGTTTGCAGATCTGTGCTATCCGATTTTAAATGTTCTAATTTAAGGGTGAGATTGCTTTTTTGATTTTTGTTATTATTATTTTTTGAATCGTGATCGTGATGGATTTTGAGCAAGAAAAGTGGTGTGATTTTAGGTTTTTATCTTTGATATTATCGATTCCATAATGATAGGATGGTGAAAGAAATTTTAGGACGATGAGTTTGATTTATAAGCAAAATTATAGTATTTAAAGGTGGAAGAGAAAGAGGAAGTTGTGGATATTTCTTAAATTTATTTTGAATAAGTCGAGAATTCATATTTAACGTGTTTTATTCTCAATGAAATAATTGTCAAATATTTGATTATAAATTTAAACTCGTGAAACTCGAAATGAAATTTCCCTCGTCTGATATTAATTTTACATCTATCAATCATTGTCGTCGACATTTATTATGCAATGATAATCAATTTAAGAGTCAAGGATCAAAATTCAAAGTTGCATAGAGATTCCTAATAAATTCTCTTCTGAAGTTAAGAAGAGAAGGTTAAATCTTAATTTCTCGCAGTCTAAATATACGTACGACAAATTACAAATAAATCAAAGCTTGGCCCGAAAGAATCGTAAAATATTCGTCTCATCTCCGCGAGAAAATATTAATTCGATCCGTTCAGCTTCGTTATCAATGCTCGAGTAACTTTCATTCCACTTGTCTATTCCATCGTCCGCCTTTTTTCGTATCCGTTTCGTATCCCATTTATCTGATAATCGTGAGAACGCCTCGTTCCATTCGTCCAATTATGAACTCTGTCTTGCTTGTCTGGCCACGATTTAATTAATCCACTACTGCCTCCCCCGTAACTATCTTATTCCACTTGTCTCTCCAAGCCTGGCTCACTCTACTTGCTTGCCCATAACTATCTTCTCACTCGTTCTCCAACCAACATTGATTCTCTCTCTCTCTCTCTCTCTCTCTCTCTCTCTGTTCCTCCGTATCTCGATCAATTTCCAAAAATTTCGAAAAATTACAAACAAAGGATCGACCCTCGAAACGCTCTTTTACAGAAAAAATTATTCCACCCCCGCCGTGAATAGAGGATTGCAGGCAAAAAAAAAAAAAAAAAAAAAAAAAAAANNAAAAAAAAAAAAAAAAAAAAAAAAAAAAATGGAGTCAGGACCAACTTGGACTATTATTCGTCGAAATAAATTTTATATTCGGCGAGTTAAAGAGAGATAAAGTGGCTAGCCGGGATATAATTTCATTCGCGATGAAAACGGCCATTCATACCGGCCGGCAAGAGTTTTGAATATTCGCCTCGGTTGAATGACATTTTTATGCATATCGCGGATTCCATTCCGGTCGAGGGTTGGGGGGAGGGGGTGGAAAGTCAACTGGAAGCGGAGGAGATTCCCCCGGATTCGGGAATAGGATACAGCTGGATATTTAACCAGGATTATGGCAGCTCGTTTGGTAAAACATTCGTGAAAGTTAAGCGCTTTTCTCCTCTCTCTCTTCTCTGTTTTAGGTAACACCGGGGTCGGTGAGATAATTCTTATCGGGTGCTGTCCTCCCTGCTTTAGAACGCTGCTAAAACGTTCTAACAATTCTAATTTTTTTCGGGCTCGATACGATTTACTTGTTTAAATGGTTGTTGGAGAAGAAGAAAAAGGAAAAGAAAAAAGATGGATCGAGATTTATTTTTATCGGTTAAATTTTTTAAATTTAAAAAAATAGAATTGATGTTTTAATTATCGGGAAAGATTAGATTTATTAATATTCGGGGTATTTTTATAAGAAATTTTAAAATAAAACTGTTTTCTAACAGCGCGATAAATAAAGGAGATTTTAATTCTGAATCGAAGAAATGTCAAAGAACTTGAGATCCGGTAATATATATTAAAATTAAATAGTTTGGAACGAAGATTGGAACGATCGAAATAGGTCGCGATTCATATTCATATATATATATATAAGATAAAGAAAAAAGGGGGAAGAAAAAGAAGAAATGGTAAAATGTTTTACGTTCTATAATAAAAGTTCTATAAATGGAATAGCGTACGTAAGATATAAGTTTGCAGATTGTCGAGATATTGGTTTATTCCCGTTTAATCACTGTAATATCTTTATATAGTATATTATTATATACGGTTATTACGTTATTCCACATAGAACGTGTGTCAACTAATATTAACGTGTTCATTTACATTAATTCCGCATCAACTGCTAACGAATATTCTGATTTAATACACATTTGTGCATAGTATTTGCAACGTTCGGGCATTGTGTGCAGTCGGTAAACAACGGGCACAAGTAAATACATGCTACCGTAGAGATTAGTTTACGACCACCCAGAAAACAGAAATTATTCAAACATTAATATTCCACGGTTGAAACGTCTATGAATGGATTACTTCGATAACTTTGTTACCGATAATTCTTTTGAAAAATTCATCTTCGAATATTGATCTCGTCGAAAGATTCATTTATTCTTTTCTATTTTTCTTTTTTAATAAATCTAACGTCTTGCGAGGAATAGAGATAGATTTATCCGAAGTGGTAAATTCCAAATTCTTTTTTTTTTTTTTTTTTGGAATTTTTTATTATATCCATTGAATATCCAATTTCATTTACAATGAAATTTTTAACACAGTTTTTCGTTTCGATCAAGTTATATTTTTCCTGGATTATACGAAGGATCTCTTCTCATATAAACGAGCAAATCATTTGGAAGAACCGGTGTACAAACAATTTCCTCATCTTATGTACAAGTAGCCATCATAATAAAGCTGACTTTTAGCTACGATGGGTTGTATGCACACTCTCGTCGCTCTGTCTGCTGCATGCACTGTATGTGTTTGGCTAGGTTACACAAAGGATGGGTCTTGTGTCGCGTTTCGTACTGGCTACACACACCCATCGGAATCATCAGCTGGCTTGTCCGGTATCGCGTCTAAGATTATATTTGTTCTACCTGTCAAGGGAATCATCATTTACGATGACAAACAAGTGATTATATAATATTAAATTAATTTTGAACTACGTTCTCTTATCGAAAATAAAAAAAAAAAAAAATTAATCTCGAAAGGAAGAATATTCAACGAACAAAGCAAGTTTTTAGAAGGATTGACAATCAAGCGACAACGTTCGATAGATCAATCGAGCGATATTAATTTTAAGACGGATTAAGATTCTCTCGATAATTTCCTTGATCATCGATTTCCCGCGAAATTAATTCGCACGATAAGCCTCTCCCTTCCTTATCGAACGTCGATAAAAACACGAAGGCCAAAGCCTTCATTCACCGCGACCGTGAAGAATAAAATCCTCTCTCCTCTCCGTCTATCTCCCTTTTTTTCATTTTCTCTCCCTCTCCCCCATCAAAAGAAGAATGGATAATTCGCTGACACAACGGCTCAACTGCTGTACTGATCACTCGAACGCGCATCCATTATCCACCTTGGCACAGTGCAGAACCACCACGATACAGAAACGGGCGCCGCAAAGGGATGAAATTAATAACTGTTTGCGGACAAGTTAAGCCCCTTTGCCGCCGTCCGCTTTATTAATTTGAGCCGGCTATTAAGCCAAGAGACAGATTTCTATCGCGATCCCCGCTCTAACCACTATCACCACCACCACCACCACCACTCACCCCCTTCTCTTTTTAACGATAAATGGCGCACAACGGTATTTAACCCGTTGGTTATTTAAGTCGTTGATACGCGTTCTTAGACAAAGGGGAATTAAACTTTACGAGATTTTTCCATTTCCTTTGTTCGTTTAATCCATCCCTTCTTTCCTTTTTTGTTGCAGACGTTAACATGGTGGCCGAGCCGAAACCCCATCAAACTGGCCGCAAGCGACAGAACGTGACCAAGACTGGCAACGATTGGTGAGTAAATGTACATCATTTTTATCGTTAAAGCTCGAAAATTCGATGAAAGAACCCAGAAAACGGAGGGAGATGAAAGTTTTAAAATTGTGATATAGAGTCCAGTCGATCCAATGATGAAAAATCTCATACAGTCGCATACATATATATATATATATAAGACTTGGCATCCGGCCTAAGCCTCGAGATCGTATCTCGGACGAGGAGGTTGGTCCGCGCGAGTCGCGCATAAATCTTGTCGCGTCGAGAAGTCGAAAGAGTCAGGTTTGATCCTTAGGTCGTGGCTCGAGCCGCGGAGGGGGGGATCGCCTTAAGAACGGCGGCAAACAAATGTTGAATGCTAACGTGACGAGAGGGTTGTTTTACGGGAGATACGTGACCGTGAAATCGGGAGGACTTCCTCCTCCCTCAGAAACGAAATACGATTATAATCGCCAGGCTAATCCCAACACTCGCGATTGTTTGCCATTTAAATTGATTAAATTGGATGTTGGATTTTGGGAGAGAGAGAGAGAGAGAGAGAAAGGGAGGGAGGGAAGAAGGGAGGGAGATCCTTTTCTGACCGATTGTTGAATTTTAGTGAAATTTGGAAATTGGATCTGGAAATTATTTGAGATAATAATACTAGTAGAAAGGAGAATCCGTTAATTAATGTATTTAGGATTCGTTATTAAAGGATGAACGAATTAGATATTTTGTTTGAAATATATATGTACGATGAAGTTGCGGTAGAAATCTCGTCTGATCGCAGCTGTTTCGTTCTACTTGTGTATTTTATTCTTGCGCGGTATAATTATCTCCTTCTACTTGTTCGACTGTTGAATTGTTTTACTTGTCTAGCCATTCCATCCTTGATTATTTATCTTTTATCTACTGATTCTATTTTAGGAATGATCGTCGATTTTTAAGTGGAGAGAGGCTATAAAAAAATTATGAGTCATAAGTCTCTCGATTGAAAGATGTATTTCCATTTAAATTAAATTTTTATTCGAATTTTATATAAATATATATATTTGTATGTATAAGGCTATTTTCTATTCTCCATTTATTCCTTATTTATATATTTCTTCTTTTCATCATTTCTTCATTTCACTGATAAATCCTTTAAAAGCTTGAAAAAAATATCGTTTTTGAAAATTAAAATATCAATAATAATTCCATCTCGTCAATCTATTTCCAAATTATATCTATTTCCAAGATATCTATTGGATACAGATATCACTTTCTCTTCCATTCTTCCATTCACCAAAACAGATTTTCCTTCTCCCTCCACCGTCATTGTCCCCCTGCTAAAAGGTAGAATTCCGCAGGTTTCCGCAAACCGAGACGACGTCTCGTGGTATCGCGTTTCATCTGGTTTCACGATCTCCCCCGTCCAAAGAAAACGAGCCGTGCAAACTCTGCCCAACTGGTTAAAGTCCGAGCGGACACCGATTGTTTGGACCCATCGAAACTTTATGCGGACACTAGTGGTGGCATTTTACCAGGGAGAGGTCTGTTCCCCTCCCCCCCCCCTGTCCTGCCTCCCCCCTCCCTCCCCCGCCTATTCCCCCGGCAGATAGCCCCGCTATAATATAAAACAGCAGTAAACCGTGATTGTTAAAATTTAACGATCCGCCCGTTTTTCGCCGTAATATTTCTCCGCGGGCAGAAACGAATTTTCTCGCGTGACGTTTAAAATTTGTCGAAACATGCGGTACAATGCGAAATTTCGCGACCACCGAGTCCGATTCGTGCATCGGTTGTTGCTATTTTTTTTTTCTTTTTTCTTTTATTTTTTCCTTTTTTTTTTTTTTG
>NW_025222129.1:4646183-4646458 GCF_014066325.1 Apis laboriosa
TTTTTTTTTTTTTTTTTTTTTTTAGTCTCGCGGCAAATTGAAAGGAATAACGATGATCATTTTTCGACGATGGTCGAAACGGCCGATTCGGAAAATTTTCGGCCCTCGCTCGATCGAAAAATATAGCACGGTTCCGTTGAAATACGCTCCTGCGTTGAACGTTGCTCTTTCACGCGTATAGGGAAATTGGCCTGTTTGGAAATATTAAGCAAGATTTAGTATGCACACCCGTTTTGGGTTATTTACCGATTTTCGATGTATTCCTTTTTTTTTTT
>NW_025222129.1:4646628-4709419 GCF_014066325.1 Apis laboriosa
AATATTATTATTATTATTATTATTATTATTATTATTATTATTATTATTATTATTATTATTATTATTATAGCATAACTTGATATTTTTTTTGGTTCCTTCCTTTTTTTATTCGCGTTAATTGTTTGTCAAAATAAATTTTCCCAGTAGAAACTGTTTAATGAAAATTTTCGTCATAATAGCATAATATTGTAAAACCGTCTTGCTTTTGACGATGAAAATTTGTCACGTAAAAAATACAAAAAATATATACGATGTATAATATACAGATTCAGAATTTTTGCACGTATGTATAATTTGGCATTTGTACAAGAATATCGCGTAATATTAAAATTCCTATATAATATATAAAAAATAGACCGTTACGCATATTATCGTATTATCGATTTTTTTCAACAATTTCATTAACAAATATTAAATATTCATCAATGTTACGCCATAATTATCGAACGAAAAGAAGAAAAAAATTTCACCCGAGCAAAAAGAAGCCAATAATAGCCACGCTATTACTTCTATTAATTTTTCTTCCCTAAACAATTATTTTCATTCGAGCAAATTTTCTATATATTTCGAATGTGAATTTCCAATATGTTTACATTTTTACATTGATAAAAATCGTAATATTATTGGCCGCTTCTGTTTTGTTTCCTGTTTGCGTGAAAACGTTCATACGCGAGATATTTCAACGAAATCCTATCCGAATTGAAATCCACTTGAAAATGGTTTCGGATTATTTTTTAAAAAATCCATGTTCCATTCGTTGTTGAATTTCGAGCAAAAATTTTCCATCACCGGAACAGGGGGGAGAGAAGGGGAGAGGGAGAGAAAATTTTGTGAAACTACCCTCAACCGTTTAAGTGTTGCTCATTTCGGGGGATACATGATATATTCCGGGGGATACCGTCAGAATTTAAAAATCCGTGCCCTCATTAACGCGAGTTCCATTAAATTTTCGAATTAATTTTTCTCTACCACACTCGTTTCATTCATATTTCTCCTTTTCTAATATATATATATATATATACTTGATATACTTTGTCGTACGTATTTTTTGCTTTGATCCACATATCACGGACATTATCGACGACGTGTTACACGTCATTGCAAGCAAATATTCTCGACGAAACGAAAAATTTAAAAAGCAAGAGTTATCCAATATATATATATATATATATATATATATATATATATATAGTAGCTGGTTATTTTTATTGCCCTCTTTTAACCATCTTTCTAATTTACATCGAATAATAAACACTTGTTAATCCGATTATTCAAATTTAAATTTAAATTTAAAAAAGAGGAGAGAAAGAAAAGAATAATATCACGCGACGAACAGCAACGCGACAAATGTTATATATTATGAATATATTCACGACATTCTTCTTTCGAAATAAAATATTCAGACTGTGTGTAAAGACAAAAGGGATAATGAATAAATATCTCCTTTGGAAGGGAGGGGGGAGGAGGGGGGAAACAATAATGGACAGATCCCGTACACGCGGAAGATTCCCTTTCCACCGATGAAAATAATTGCTTGCACACGCAACGGCTGTCCACTTCATCAGGATCTACTACGTACCTACCATCCATTGTCCGTCAGACGTTTTCACGGAATTGTCGGCTTTATAACGTCACGTCATTTACCGTCGAGGCATCTTGGAGCGGGGCGAAGTTGTTGTCTGGCTAACACAGGCCTGCTTGCCCGCGAGACAGTGAAATCACCGTCCTGGCCATTGTGTCCGTCGTGATGTGCGGAAGGGGTGAAAGTTTTCGAGGGATGATAGGCGCGAGAGCTCCTACGTGAAAAATATCTTTTATTAGGATTGCGCGTTATCTCGACTAGAGTTTTCCTCTCTACGAATTTTATTTCAAAGTTGTATAATTGTATAATTTATAAAAAAAATTGGTGTAATTATCATTGATCGATTGACTTGTTGAAATTTCATTCAAGAGGTGGATTTGATTGGTGATTGTAAGAAATATACAGGGTTTTATTTAAATTTTAATTTTTTTTTTTTTTGGAATATTTAGAACGAAAGGTTTAAAGGTTTGTCCAAAAAGGGTTTCTCTTTTTTTTTTTTTGTTTACTCTGCTGTATATTTTTTGCTGTATAAATTATAGTCGCCGCGCGTTACGATCAAACGAACGAAAAGGAATTTTTGTATGTGGGATATAACGAAATAAAGTGATTTTACCAACTGGTCGGGAAAATTTAACCGAACAGCGTACTGTGTTAATGTAGGAATAAGTAATTAGACACGTACAAACTTAACTAGACTTTTAACAAGTTCGTTTTAATCTTCCCTCTCGAATCGAGTTGCTCGGGGATAACTTTCTATTCCTTTTCTGGTAATTGGTAATCGTCTGAAGCGGCTCGTGGAAACTTAAAAAAGAAAGAAGAAAAGAAAAATATTTAATACTCGAAGCAAATACGGGATGAAAATAAACTTGCGAACGAACAAATTTCCAAAGCAATACAATTTCAACGATCAAAGATAAAAATCGAAGTCACATATTTAATAATTATAAGATATAACGCCCCGATCATTTTAATCGTTATATAAGAAGAGAGAAGAAAAATTCAAAAAACGGAATAATAAAAATATACAATAATAAAAATATACAAGGAAAAAAATTTCGACAAATTTTCACCCCCTTCCTCCATGGGAATATCGGAATTCACGACCTCGAACGCGCCGCCACCTCGTCGTTTCAACCCTTTCTCGTCTCAGCAGACACTGTTGAGACCAATCCAAGAACAACTCGAGGCTCAAACAACCGCGTACGCAGTTCCACACTCGCGGGATACCTCGATGGTCTGGCAGTTTCGCGAAGGGAGAAGAGGCCTCGACGAGAGAAAGGGAAACAGACGAGGGAAAGAGATAAAGCTGGAAAACATATTTCGCGCCGGCTGATGCATTATCCGTGAGATGTCTGCAACAGATAGTGTCGTGGGAAAACGTCGATAGCCCTTTCCGCGAATCAAGTCTATTCCCCGGCTTTCTCTTCCGTTTTCCACCCCTTCTTACGTTCTCATTCCTCTTTTCTCCCCTCCTCCCTTACTCTTCCACAAGAATTTCATACACACACACACATACACATATATAATTTTCACAGGGAGAAAGGCAGTTTTCTCGCGACGATTTTCTCGTGTCCAACGAGGGAACGAGATTTTTTTCTTTCTTCTCTTCTTCCAACCGCGTTGAACGGTCGCCACTTTTTTGATGATTCCTCGGCGACGATGTAATTTTCCGTCATCCAGGGAATGACGAGCGCGAACAGGCATCGCAAAAGTGACTATAATAGTTTCCACGGTGAACAATGGCCGGACTTCGAGAGTTTCGAGGTAAATGCGCGTCGTGATGCCGGCTGCCGCCTCGTCGAAAGAAATTGTTCGTGAAATACGTTCGTATTCTTGCTTTCTCTCTCTCTCTCTCTCTTTTTCCTTTTCCCTTTTTCTTCTTCTTTTCCTGTCCTTCTTGTTTCGTTTCATAGCGGCGTTCGTTCATCGATTCGGGAGGGAATAATACGAAGGATGATCCGGGGGTGGAGTGATAGTGAAATTTTTGCGGCGCAAGCAGTTGCGTCCGAGATTTGCCGGAGATGACGATGAAGGCGGTAGGGAAGTAGAATAGAGATTCTTTGGATAGGGTTTGAAATGAGAGCGGTACCCTTTATTTTTATCAGGTTTGTCGAGCTTTTTATTATTTGGACTTGCGATTATTGGGACGCGTTTCCGGGAAGGATGGAGGGTGGTGAAAATTTATAATGCTCGATGAGATATATTTATAAAGGAGATTGACTGGATGAAAAAATTAGTAATCGAATTACAGTGATAAAACAATGTCAGATCGCAAGTTCTCGATCATTGCGTTTGTTTGCAATTTATAATATATGAATTTCTCATTGTGTTCACCGTGACTTTAACTTTAACTTCTTTCCTTTTATATATTTCGAAATTGAATATTCGAAATCATACACGAATACACGAATATCGTAACACGTTCTCACTAAACATCAACTAAATATTTCTCCATATCCTCAATTTGTCCAATTTTTAAAAAGATCGCTCATCCTTTTGTGCAAAACAATTCGCGGGCAAAAATAATCGACGCTGCCCCAAAAATCATCCCCTAAATGGATTTTAAACGACACCCATTCCCATACGTACAAGGAAGGGCGAAACAAGATTCCTAACGCGTGACAAAAGCGACATACACTACCTGTAACCCGGGGATAAATAAGCCGAGTGTAAACCAGTGGCACCACCCCCCGAAACAGGGGCGGTGGAACGCGATATCTCGAAGGCGTCACTTAATACCGACGCCCGAAAAAACTTCCACCCTCGTTTCTCCGCTGTCGCGCTTTAATGTAGCCGTCAATCCGCCTCTCCCCTCCTCTCCCCCTTCCCTCCTCCCAAAAAACACTCACCCCCTCCCCCCACCTCCCTCATCCCCCTCCTCCGTGTCTCGTTCGAGAATCGAGTCGAACACTCGATCGATTTTATTCTCGTAATCGTCCCCCCCCCGCAGGGGATGCAAATGTTTCGTCCGGCGGAACGGGCAAATAAATTTGCATATTAAGCTATATTTTATAATACACGCGTGCGTGTCCACCACGGTAACGGCCAGACATTTAAAAAAATTATACTTGCAAACGGGCGGGAGGGGGAGGGGGGAACATAATTAACGTCAACGGCACGCACCATCGTGTCCAACCACCGATCCCCCTCCCTCTTCTCTTGCTCTATCGCACTGTTCACAGTTGAGGATCTCTGAGGCCAGTCAACGCGATTGTCTCGTTTCTCGATTTTAAAAGAGGGTAAGTAAAAATATTAAAAGGGGGCGAAAAAATTCCAATTCAGAATCTTTTTCCTCGAGGTGATTAATTTTTTTTTTTTTTTTTTCAACAGTGTCTCGAAGAAAAAATGAATCTTGGTGGATTGGATTGGGTTAGGTTAATGTATTATTAACCCAGGGGCCGCAGCAACGGCTGCGGTTCGGGCCTTACGACCCCGGGTACCCGAGTACCACGAGGATCGGTGGAACGTTCCCTCCATTCGATTCGCGAAAGATTTATTGCGAGATTTATTTTAGCCATAGGGGATCAAGGAATTAAGGGTGACGTCGCTCTAACGTCGTCAGGAGAACGTAGAGGGTGTAAATGATGAAAGGTGGTTGTAGATGTATTTCATGAAATTCCTGGAATTCCTTCTCCATCAAAAGATGATAAAAGTTACTGGATCAAGTTACATTCACGCGAGTAAGAATTTAAAAATTTAAGATCGTCTTTGGAAAAGGAAAAGGTATAGAAAGAATAGATATTCAGCGAACGATTCAGGTTAAATTAGGTTATCTCGAGTTCGCGATAAAAAATTTTTTTTAGGAACGATCAAAGAGATTTATCTTTTCCTCTTTAAAAAAAAATAAGAAAAAAAGAAGAAGAAGAAGAAGAAGACGAGTGAATCGAAAATCGTCGTTGGGATTAAATCGATGGAATAAAAATTCGGAAACGAATCAAAATTGAATCGTGAGCTTCAAGATTGGTAAGATCGTCTCGAAACGAAAGAGAAAGAAAGAAGGGAACGTTCGAAATTCCGCGAACGATGAATCACGGAAGTGGATGGAAAATCGCGACGCGCCAATCCCGATGGAGGGATCTCTCCAACCCTTTCCCCTCCATGCGTTCGTGCATTTTTCTACGGTCGAACGACGAATTTTGATTCGGTCGAGGAGAACGAGGGACAACGTAATACGGTCACGTAGCGGGAAAGTTTGTCGTGGATAGTTGGTGGGCAATTTGTCAGTATCAGATTGGAGGGAAATCTGGTGTGGCGGAGACGCGCTGTTTACTCGTTTCCGATTGTCTCTGTCTCGTTAATGTAATGGAGGCTTGACGATGTCCGAGTTCGGAATCCGTTTTCCAAGGGAAACGTAACAATTAACTTTGGATTTTTTTTTAGAAATTTTCTTTCTTAGTTTTGAATTTCTAAAAAATAATTTTTCCTCCCGTTTGTGTCGTCGTTTCCTAGAATTTACTGAAATTTTTGAATTTAGCAAAATAATTTCAAATTAATCTCTTCTTTCGATAATTTTCCAAATTATCCTTTTTTTATTACAATTATCGTAATAGCGATCGAAACTTTGGAAAAACCTTTTTGCACCCCGTTCGAATTGTCAGCTTAGAATTTGCATTGAAATTTCTATGAAAAAGGCTTCTTCTTTAATGAAATAATTGTTCGTTCCAATTGAAGTTTCGATAACGATAGATTTCTCCCTCGTCGAACGTTTTTTTTATCAATTTCTCCCGCGATTATCCTTTCTCCATTTTATAATTGTGATTAAATGACAATACATTTAATTTCAGTTTTTTTTTTTTTTCGACTATATATATTACATTTTATCTTTCGCCTCTCCCTGTTCAATCCACGGATATAACAATTACCGATTACAGTACTAAATTTACGTAATTATTAATCAACCTCGCATTGATACTAAATATCATTAATCGAGTATCAATTAAAATCAGGACGTCAATTGTTTTGCGGTCTACCTATGCGCCGGGGTTCCGGGGATATTTGATTATAATAAATTTGCATGTACATATTTGATATTTCATTGGAATATAACGTTATTGATTATGAAATTAAAATTTCAAGGATCATTAATACGACGTTAACATTCGAATCAATTAATAAAACGGTAACTAAATTTCCCATGATACTTCGAAGCTATTACGAAATAAAAAAAAAAAGAAAAAATGTAAAATAAACGTAATCATCGTAAACGCGTAATATTTTTCAAAAATATATATATATATATATTTATCCATTTATTATTATTATTATTATTATTATTATATAAATTCTCCCCCCTGCAATAATTAATATTTAATTGTTATATACAATAAGAGGACGGTCGCCGCCGACAATTTATTACCATAATTTGACGAAACTTGGGCCGTGTTTGATATTACGAGTTATTATCAATATACGTGTAATTAATATATACGTGTGGAAATTGTCGGCCAATAGGAATTCACGCCGCGTTCGAGCTATTTTGCGAGGGGCAAACGATCGGGAGGTGGAGGAGGGGGTGGAGGACAAGGTTCGACATCGGGTTCGCGTGCACGGAACATCGATTCACCGGTTGAGTGACGAATGAAGACTACTTCCGGCAGAATCGACAGGTCTGTTGCAATCGTTCCGATCCCCGGGCTAATATTTCACGGTGAAGTGGCGATACTCGGCGTTGACCGGTAACCACGAAATCGGATTCGATAATCTCGCCTCGTAACCCTCTCCCTTCGACTCGGGGATTAATGATCGGATAAATGAGGTATGCGAGAAATTTTAATTTTCTTTTTCTTTTTTTTTTTTTTTTTTTTCATTTTCCCCGCAAGACGGGACAAGATTTTTGATTTTGGCGCGGAATTTTTGCAACATTTTTGGGTTTTCTTACGATAGGCGTCGTTGAAATATTAATAATTTTTGGAAAACGAGAGATTTGTGTGAGAAATTTTTCCGTTTACATTCGCGTGGAGCAAGATTTTTTTTTTTAATTGCGTTTTTGCGAAACGTTTCTCTCTTTAAGCAGTTTTTCTTCTAGAGATAGGGCTCTTGAAATATTAATAATTGGGGGGGGGGGGGAGAATGTGTACGAGAAATTTTTTCATTTAATTTCCAAGTGGAAGAAGATTTTTTTTTTCTTTCTTTCTTTTTTTTGATTGTGCTATATGGAATTTTTGCAACCAATTTTTCTTAGTCATAGATAAGCGTTCTTGTGAAATGTTAATAATTGGAAAATGAAGTGTATGAGAAATTTTTGCAACCAACTTTTCTTGGAGATACAGCTCTTGGAATATTAATAATTGGAGGATGAGTATATGAGAAATTTTTTCATTTAATTTCCAGCATGAAAGGAGATTTTTTTTCGATTGTATTTATGAAATTTTTACAAATAGCTGTTCTCAAAGAGTAAGACTCTTGAAATATCGATAAGAGGTAAAAATTTTTCCACTCGTCAATTTCACGTGGAAATTTATGATATTTCAATTTATAAGATGCAAGTATTTTTTCTTTGGAATAGGACAACTAGGAAATGTTAATGAAGATGTGGAAAAGATCTTTCAGTTACGTTTATAAAAAAATCTTTACGAATTTTTCTTAGGAGCGAGGCAATCGAGATCGTCATTAATTAGAAAGCGAGGTCTGTGAGACATTTTTCTAACTTCGATAATTTAATAAAATTTCTCCCTCCGAAGAGGAATTCTGGAAATTATTTCAGTCAGAATAGGGCATTCATCCTGAGATAGATATATTTAATATTTATTTTGATAAATGATGAATAACGTGCATAAGAATTGCATTATTTCGCTATTTGCCCCTTTAATGGATTAAAGGAGGATAATCACGTAAATTATCATCTGGCCCCTTTCTGCTTCGTTTAGACGAAAATTAATACGTCGCCGGATATTCCGCATCTTTGTCTTTTTCGCTTTACAAAGAGCGCGTAATTTACTTGCTCGCAAGGATCACGTTCTCCTTTCACCGTGCTTGTAATAAGCTAAAGTATAATATATTAACGAACTTCTTCCTCAATTACGGCAAACTAACACGTTCTTAATAATTTCACGCAACACGATGAAATATTATTTTTCGATAAAATATAATGGCAATATAATAATAATAATAATAATAATAATAACAATAATAATAAAAAGAAAAATGTGCCCAAACAAAGAATATTCGATGGAAATAAATAATTATCCATAAAATTAATTTTCGTCGCAAACGAAACGGGACGAGTGGATGGAGAGATTGAAAGTAGAAATAATTTTGTCAAAACAAAATGTCAATCAAACTTCTTCGCAAAAATTAAAATTATTTCCACGCAAAAGTGGTCGAAAAAAATCGAAAAGAGAATAATTATACAAAAATTCGAATCCACTTTGGTGATGAAAATAAATCGTTGAATATAAAGTAAATAATTCACATGGGAGGGAGGGAGGGAGGGAGAGATCTCGCTCCCAGAGAGAGATGATTCGCGATATATATATTAATGCGCGGGAAGAAACAGAAGATTGAGCTAAATGACGTAACGCGGAGAATAATAATTTCTGTCAAGAAATCGTTCCCATTCACGGGAATGACTAAACGGTTCGTTGGAATAACAAGCTCGTTGAAAGGGTCTCGTCTCGTGCTAAACGCTTGAAATTAATTGAAAGTTCGGCTCTGGTAATGAATGTTGTTACGAAGTAAATTTCGCGGACTCTATACTCCCCCGATATCAACCTGCATGCTACGTGTGCGCGCGCGCGCTCGCGTTCGTTTGTTGTGTAAAATCACCGATTGTATATTGTGCATTAACGATAGTACGATAGTAACGATAGTACGGAAGATTCCAGTAGACGGTAACTTGCATATCGTATAATGGCCGATATCCCGTTGTTATATCTGATTGCTCCGACTATAAAAGTGTACAGCTGGCCCCGAGAGTTGGCGTCCAACATTTCTGACCCGGAATGACCTACACCGCGGAGAAGCGCATTAATATAGCTAATGGTATTTCGAAACTTAGTTCCTCCCATCCCTTGGGACAAAACTCGGTTAATTGGTTCACTTTCCTGCGAGCACGAATTGAAGCGGAAACCGCGTTTGTTGAAACCGACACCCACCGTTGCACGCCCGGTTGTTATCGTTATTTACATAATAATAACGCGATACGACGCGGTGAAAAGTACGATTCTCCACGATCTCCACGATACAATTTTTCCAACTTCGATTTTAGCTAATTTTTCGAATAACTTTGGAGAATTGTTGTGAATAAGTCGTATTTCAATCGATTTTTTTTTTTTTTAAATTTTAATCAAGGGAACAGAGGGGCGAGAGAATAGATTCGAGATATTAAAGGTTCGAAGAGTTAAATGTCCAAGGGGAGACAACGTTCTATTTCGCATTTCCTTCTAGTTTATTTTATTTTATTTCGATTTTCAGGTGTGAATATATCTGAGAATAAAATTACATGGAGGATCGTTCTCGATTTATGAAAAATAGGAATGCACGAATATTCGCCTCTTGTTTTAATTTTTAAGATATTAAATAAAATAAAAATAATAATACAATTTTACGATCTCGTATTTTTCGATTTTCAGGTATAAATATATCTGAGAATAAAATTATATTATATTTTTAATTTAATTACAATAATCAACGATTTTTCTTTATAGCCTCAAATGGACTCGGAATAGGATACATGAAAAATATATTTTTAAATTGTTAGAAATGTATCTCTAATTTTAAATTAATTAATTGATGGGTTTCGTAGTGTTTTTTTCTTATAATTGATAAAAAACATACAAGGTCTTTCGGTAAAATTAATATCGAAAAAAAAAAATATATATATATATATATATATAGTTTTTCATAAATAAAGTTATATTCATTGGAAAACAAGAAATATTCGTCACCCCTTGTCGATCTTCCATCTTTAATTCATGCTTAACTACATCTCGAAAATAATACGAAAAATAGTAATTACGCGTTAATATTGAAGCATGTAAATATCATATGATCAATATTTTCCAATTTTAAATAAAACAAATAAACAACATCGAGTTTCAACGATGCTCATAACTCCCCCTTTTCCATCTAATAAATAATTTAAATCCAACCTTATTCATACAATCGCAAAAGTACAGCAATAATTCTGTTTTATATGGAAACATTGCGAATATGTAGATATATAACATTATATATGGAGCAATTTTTTTATTAATGAAATATAATCTCGAGGGCATAAAAGCAACCCTTAAAGTTACAGTATTATTTTCATTTTTTAAATGTAACTTTGCAACACGATACCACGATACACAGCAAAATATTAAATTGTAAAATATTCCGTATACAAAAAAAAAAAATATTTCCAATTGAAATTATAAAAAAAGAAAAAAACAAGGAATGGATCGATTTCACGCGCTCGAAAAGATTTCCAATCGAGAAGTAAGTTTTCTTCATCGAAATGAAATTTTCCAAAAATACCTTAAATTCTCTTCACCTATTTTTTCAATTAATCTTCACGATAATTCTTTTCAGGAATTCAGGATCAAATCTTCGGCATTGTTGATTCATCGATTAAATAGAGTTAAAACATCATCGAATCACCATGATAATAATTTTAAACAAGCTTTTCTATAAATCCATCCCTTCCGTGTTGCTCTTTTTGAACGCCTCTGTACAGCAGGAGGGGTTTCCTTCCAACCCTTAACACCGAACATAAATATTAATAAGCAAGCGGTGAAATTCACGCTTATCGTGGCACCGTGAAGATTTACATGAGATAACGCGACTTTCCTTTTGCAGTACGGCCCGTTTCTGTGTATACTACGGGCAGAAAACACGCCGGCATTTACATACGACGTCGGATAAGGGGAGTCACGGAGATCGTTTTGCGGCCCCCCCCAACTTTTATCGCCACTGATA
Organism: Apis laboriosa; assembly: GCF_014066325.1. Classification (NCBI taxonomy): domain Eukaryota; kingdom Metazoa; phylum Arthropoda; class Insecta; order Hymenoptera; family Apidae; genus Apis; species Apis laboriosa. The sequence continues at coordinate 4,658,108 of NW_025222129.1, forward strand.
TCTCTCTCTCCTCTCCACCGTGCCGGTATTGCATTCTTTTTTAGAGAATAAATAACGAGGATGATGAGGCAGGACTCGTATTACCGGGACGCGTTGTTTACGCGTTACGAGAGTGGAACAACACTTTGAGCAATGATCTTTTTGCATTTTTATTATCCCTACGCGTTGCGAGAGATTGGTATCTTTATTACACCGTTTCAACGAATAATTCCTTTCTCGTTTCGCCTTCGCCCCCTTTTCCAATGTTAATAAAGATTCGTTTCGTTCGAGAAAAAGTGAAATTAGATGGATTAGATTTAGGGAATGATGAGGAGGATGATGAAATTTCGACGTTTTTTTTTTTTGGTACGTGGAACGGGAGAAAGTTACGTGAAAATGGAATTTTTCTATATCGAACTTCTCAACTCCTGTTATTCGAGCGAAAAGGAATAGAAGAATTAAATGATCGATTGAAATCCATTCGTCTCGTAAGTAGATTCCATAAAATAAAAAATCTCGTTTCGAGATGAATTTTAAACAAACAGAAATAGATGCAACGTTGCGCAACATTCTCGCATAGGAAATTTAGACGTGGAATACTCGAAACTATCCATAAACATAATTTATTAACGGATATTGCATTGTTGATGGTGTTGCCGTATTCCGCATTACCAGACGCCATTATTGATTTAGGTGCTTATCATTCGAGGCCGCCGTTGTAAAACGTAAATACGTAATTTATTAGGAAACGGTGCATTATTAGTGACGTAGCCTAGTATCGTGTATTACCGAATGCCGCGTTAATGTTGGTGATTACGCGCGCGTGTTCCTTCTACGCTATTCGTATCTGAATGCGTTGCTCGATAACGTTTGGCTTACCGCAAACCGCTGCATAACTCGGGGAACCCCCCACTATGTGTTAAACAACATTGATTAGTGACATCTGTAGAGTTAATATTCCGATAAATTTAATCCCCCTTTTCGCGTCTCGTTTAATTCCAACCTCGATAATTGCCCTCTCCCCCTTCTGAGTTGAATATTATTTCACAACAGAGAGATATCTTCGCAAGAAATTTTTTTGTCGAATTTTTTGGGGATAAATTTTTCGTAACACGTCTCCAATTATTATTATCATCTGATGGATGAGACCTCATCATATATCTCATATCCAATGAAATAGGAATGAAACAGGGGGAGAGAAAAAAAGGAAAAGGAAAAAGAGGAGCAGAGTAGTCAGGTTAATTCGCTTCCCCGTGAGTCACTTCGCACCCCTTCACAACCTCCCCCTCCCATTAGCCCATCAGACATGGCTGGGCCGTAATTGCTCGCGGGCCGCACTTGGCTCATCCAGGGTTAATTTCAAGTATAACCTGTCCATCGGATATACAAGGAAGATTGTTCGTTCCCGTCGTGTGTTCGATAAGCTTCGCCCGGCTTCGTGTGCGCGCCATGCCACTCTCCACCCTCACCGGCCCCGGTACACAGGCCGCACGAGCACAAACAACGCCTCCACAACCCCATCCCCATATACCCGTCGTGGGTGGAAACGCCACGACGAGTATATTTGCAGATCAGTCGAGCGAGTTCTACCAACATTTCAGCATCGTTAGCATTCAATTACGCGATTATTGAGGGCCTTGGCCGGTTCCTGCGCCATCCTCGCCCCCTTGCCTTCTTTGATCGATTCGCATTATGCGTGGTACCTATGTGTATATATATATATATATGTATCCTTTTTTTTTTTTTTTTTTTTTTTTTTTTTTTTTTTTTGTGAAATACTGGGAAGGCTATCGGTCGCTTCTCTCTCGTTCCAGGGTGGAAATCGGTTGGCCGGTTGCGTGAATGGAATTTATATCGTGTGGGCGCGATACTTGGTTTTAAGCATGCTGATGTTGATATTCTTCCCTTCGTACGATGAGTGATGAATATCGGTTGACGGATGGGTTTTAAATCGGGGAGGGAAGGTTTTTTCGTTCTATCTAATCTTTTGGAATTGAGAAGCGAGCTCGATTGTCAATTGGATGTGTTCTAGATCGCTTTTTTTTTAAGTTGGCGAGAAATTTATCGATTTCGAGGGATTCGAAGCGCGAAAGGAATTCATAATTTGTAATTTACGATGGATTGTATTGTTTTTAATTAAAAATATTTTGGAAAAAGTTATAATCGGTTTTAATGGAAACAAAAAATAAGGAAAAAATAAATATTCTTTCGAGAGAACAGTTACGTATCTATCTTACGTCACAGGTATCGATTGTTCTAAATCGAAAAGCGCAGTTTCGGTTATCGGGCTAAAATTAAACGTGACGTACGTAAGAGAATCGCGATAAGTAGATAGTATATGTATATATATATATATATGTATATATACGTATAGTATACACAAGATTTGCGTTAAAATTGGCTAAAATGAACAGCGGCCGTAATCCAATTTACGTTGAGCGCTATCATCCCCCGTTCCCCTTCTCGGGGAGCGCGTGTCTGGCCTTTACGAGTACGAAAATATGAACGAAATGAAATTATTAAATTATTCCACTTTACTTTACCGTCCAGATAAATGCCACAATTTCGTCTCTTTCTCTCTCTCTCTCTCTCTCTCTCTCTCTCTCTCTCTCTCTCTCTCTCTCTTTCTCTCTTAATTACTATCGGTAAACGGAATAGCCAGTGATTCCACGGACCAGAAACAGATACTTATTTTTCAAATTGCAACCCGGGAGGGGAGGGGTATTAATTCACCCTCGTTATTAATTTATCACCCTTTAACACTAATTATTTAATCTCGTTTTATTTTATTCGATTGAATTGAATTATTTTAACAATATATTCAAAGTTTCGAGAGTTTCGTTAGATATTTTTGCACGGGGGATGATTCGCTATGCAAGTTCGAACAATGGAGAACGAATAATCCTACGATACTGTGTTGTTTCTCTCAACTCGATGAAATATATATATACAAAGAAAAATTATCCTCTTCTTTTAACATCCCTTTTCAAATGTTTCCTGTACACCGTGAGAATGGAAAAGAAAAAAGAAATTTCATCAAATCTCAAAGCATTGAATTGAATTTTTCAGGAAACGGATTAAGATGCTGCTTATTTTAAACCACTGGTTAAAATGGAATTTCAATTAATAGTGAAGAATCTTGGCGAAGATTTCTTTTAGAAACCGAGCATAATAAATTGCCGAGCCGCTCGACAATTCGTCGAGGATTGAGCATCGAGGAGGGGTGGGTCTCGGTCTCGTTGTTTCCGGTAATTGCGACAGGAAAGAAATACCGTTTTAAATGCAAATGTATGCAAGACAATCCGGAGATTGACTAAAGGAACCGAGACTTATCGCGGCGTGATACGTTTGGGTAGTAAAAGTAGCTTTCCTTAATTGGGAGATCGGATGATAACGGTGGCAATTTATTTTAGATCCTTCCACGGCTATCCTCGCGCAGGATGTTTTAATGATCAATTATGCCCAACATTTTGCAACTCTTTCGATTCGATTACGAGTACTTCTCCCCTAATTATCCAACACAATCGTATCCTCGATCGTTGTTGTTTACTCTGTTGCTTTTCGAATAATTCAATCGGTAATCGAGAGATGGACGTTGTTAATTTTACTGTTATGCAACAATCTGAGAATTTCGAGAAAATTGTGAAATACGTAATGAAGGAGGATAAGTGGAGGAGAAAGAATTAATTTTTTAACCATCTTCGAAAATTCGACAACTCTTCAACGAGAAATATATATATAGGATTGTGGGATAGATCGGTTGAAAATCTGGCAGAATTATAGATAACGAGGGATTGGTCATGTAAATATATGTTTGCAGTGATGACATATCAGAGTTGATGAATGACTCGATGATGGATCATTGACGCGCGATAACGACTCGACTCGATAGATGAGAGATTTGTTGCTGTATCCAACTTATTGTTATTAAATTTACCGTCCAAAAAAAATGGTAATTAAGAAGAATTATACAAAAAATTCAGATTTATTGCTAACACTTTGTTGCGAAATTTTATAATATTCAAGATTAATACGTGCTTCTCTATTTTTTCAAATATTTTTTACACATTGCAGTACAAGAAAATATCGTTTTGAAAATTCAAATATTACAAAGGATCATTTATCGTTTAAGAAACGGATAATTTATATAATAGAATTTTTGAAAGAGATTCTCGATTGAATTTTTGGACAAGGTGAGAAATGTTAAAAGAGGAAATGATACTTGGATGGTGGACCATCACCTTTACGGGGGCTTTTATTGAAATTCTTGGTGGCGATCTTGAAAAGAATTCCTTCCTCTCTCGACTCATACGGAAAGTCACGGCTGCGGAATGAGTTCGAATGTAGGGGAATCCTTACAACGTAATTTCGAAGATTGGAGGAGAATAGAACGTGCGTGAGGTCTGAGACTTCTTAAAAAAAGAAAAAGGATCAATCCGGAATATATTTTCCTCCCGAGATTTATTTATGAGATTTTTCTTCCAATCTTCGAATAAATAATAATAAATTAACGTTTTCCAGCGAATAAATTTATTCGGAGGAATATTTGTTTTGCGGAAGAAAAGAGATAATAAAAATGCCGAAATGGGATTAGTTTATACACTCGACGATAAACTTAGATCCTCGAGAGAACATTATCCCGATATAACGAGTTTAAAGTGGCTTTTCATTTGTCCGAACCTTTAAGGATCTCTCCGCTCGGCCAAACTTTCCCGCTTTAATTCTTCTAAAATAACTGAAAATTTTCCGAAAACTCCCGCAAGTTTGAATAATAATAACAAAGCGAGTGTTCCGCGAGAATTTATTTGATTAAAAATCCCAACTGCCCAACTGGTAAATTAAAAATAAAAAATTGCAGATATGTATTTAAATTATAATTATATAGCATAATAATTTTTGATCTTATTATTAAAATATCGAAGAATTTACACAAAAATTCCACCATTATCATTTACAGAAACCACCATCAATCCAATAAAATTCCAATTTTGAGAAGCCAAATACATCTTGGCTGAAGCAGAAAATAAATAATCGCGAAAGGATACACCCCTTATTTACCCCCCGATTAATCGAGAATTCCTCATCGTCGAACCTTGCAATTCTCGTTTCCCAAACATGGCGGCCACCATGGAGGAATACCTGGCCCTATCTACAAAATCTACAAAGTCTACAAAGTATCAGGATAGATCAAGGGAGGGAGAAAAGTCGATCTTTCTATCCTCGATGGTTAAACCATCGAACAGGCCGATGACCGGTTTCTTCCTTCCCTTCAACCCCCTTCCCCCATTCCTGCGCGCGTAACGTACGTACAACGAAATGGAGTCAGCCGGGGAATGACGATGGCTGGATTAGCCTAGAGGCACGTGCTGTGGACACCATTCTCCACTTCGCTTGAGTGCTCGAAAATCACGTTCACGCTGAACTCAGCCAGAAAACAGACTCCGACGATTCACGCATTCTGATTCAGTCGCCCCCTCCTCCCACACCCACCCTATGCGTTCCTACGACGAACATTCCACCGGATCTCCGTGATTCTCCCTGTGTTAACCGGGGCCTCTGGCCATGTTTCACGTGCCAGCGAAGCCAGCTGGTGACTTTTAGGGGGGAAAAATATATATATATATATGTATATTTCATAGGGAGATTTGCGGAAATTTCTTTCAACCACTGGATGGATGACAATTCTTCCTTCCTTTAATTTTGAAAATTAAATGGAAATTTGCGGATAGAAGGTTAAATTTTTTTGTGCCGATACGTGTTTCTCTTATATATATATTTTCCTCGTATTTTGTACAAGATAGAGTAGAAGTTATGAATTAGAATATCTTCGAGCATTCGTCGCATGATTTATCTTCAACGGTTCAATTAAACTCCTATTAAAATTGGGAAGACTTTAAGCCGTCATAATTTCAAAGATAGTAACTTCCGGTGGACGAGTGAAAGATCGAAGGAACTTTTCCCTTTGAAACAGTTTTTCACTTATCCAGATTTTCAATTCCTGAGATATGATCGTGTAAAGAAAAGGCTGATTTCTCGGTTTATCTTAAATTAAATCCAATTAAAATTGGAAGAATTTCGAATCGTTACAACTTCGAAAATAATTATTCACGATCGACGAGGCAGGGAAACTTCCACTTTTGAAATATTTTTCGATCCAACTCCGATCTCCGATTTCCGAAATATCATCGTGCAAGGAGAACGTAATTTTCAATCGTTTTATCCTCGTCGTTGTTCTTTTACTCGGACTGATACCAAATTTTAAACAAACGTCGAGATTCTTGGAAGGATATAATAATCATTTCTAAGAAGAAATGTGGGTCTATGGATCGCGTGCTCGTTCGTAATTTTGCGCTGTCGTAAGGACACTTCGAATCTTTATATCTCAATCGATCGAAATATCGAGATGAAATAAAAAGGAGCTTCAATAAGGTATGGTTTCCTCTATCTTCTGAGCGTTTGATAATGTGTATATTTTCTATTTGGTTTTTAACAGTCTTTTAACATTCAGTTTATAATTTTTCTATTTATTAACAAAGAATAAAGAAGCGAATGCGTGATGTATAAATAACTCAAAATTTAAAATTAGAATATTTTAAAAATTACCTGCTACATCAATTTGTTCGCTTTTTGTTCAAATTGTTTCATCTTTTTTTTTTTTTTTTTTTTTTTTTTTTATATATAAAAATATATATATAATATATAATAATCTTTAATTTTTTTTAATTAGAAGAAAACTCAAGAAATGTAAAAAATTATCACGAAAGATATTAGCTGCAATTTGCGTTATTTATATCAAAGAAATAAAGTAAAAAAAAAAAAAAAAAAAAAAGTACCCCGCTAAAAGTAACCGGGATCAAGAGGAACAAAACATTTTCATTGCGATTCGACGTAAACTGCATAGAAACGTGAGTTCACGGTTTAAGAATTTAGAAACACCAAGTTAACGAGTCTTTTATTTTTTCGAAGATAATGCAAAAGCCGACAGACGGGGATCTGGAATATCTTGGAAGCTGAAGCAGAAAGAGCCGCCAGTTTCTTCTTTTGTTGTTACTTGAATTACACTGTCTTCTTTCCTGTTTCTCCTCTTCCTCCTTCTCCTCCTCCCTTCCCCTCCCCACTTCTCCCCTCTTTTTCTTTTTATCCCTTACACTTTCTGAGCTCTGCGTTACTTTTCCTTGGAACTCCTTTGTTCATTTCGTAGTAATATTAAGATAATGAGACGAGTTTTCCGGGGTAAGTCAGATACCCCGGTTGTTCCCCCGTAAAAAGGGGGGAAGGGGGAGAATTACACTCGACGGGAATAAAAGTTTAAAGTATTTTCAAAGCGTGGATATTTTACACACGATAATAGAATCTTAAATGAGGTTGAGATGCGTTTGTTGCACCGCATTAAGTATGAATTATCTCGATTATCCCCCCCTAAGCACGCCCTTTTCCCTCGGTTCTACGTTTCTATTTCTATTTCCAGGCGAGATTGCTCGTCGATTTTCAATTGTCGTGCAAGTCGATCGAATAATCGAATGCCTCGATTGTCTCTGTGGAAATGCTCTCAAATTTTCCACTAGAATTTCTATTCTCGTAATAATGGAATGAATAAAACGTGGAACAAAAAGAACATTTCTGCGATTTTATTAAAAAAAAACAAAAAATTTATCCATCAATACGATACATCCTTCAACTGTTAAGCAAAATATTTAAATAAAAATATTCCAACGTGTGCCTCTCACAGTCCATCAACTATTAATAATTTATTTCTTCTAAAAAAGTATACACGTTTCGACATACTTCTTAGCTTGCATTCGAGTCACACGCTTTATCCCCGACGGAGAATCTTTTAATTTTACGAACGCACTGGAAACGAGCATAGGAAGTGAACCAGCCTCGGTTCAGATTTCTCTCTCCACTATTTTCTTTCCCTATTCCTCCTCCCCATCTCTGTTTCTTTTTACGAAAATACCATTTACCTTGCCTCGGTTCGGCAATATCGTTCCACCGTGGCCTTTCTCGTGCACTCAACGATAACGTCGCGATCACCAGTCAAAGGTGTATCCGGCGAAAGTAGCGCAATAGTTTACCCGTTCCTGATAGAACCTAAAAATTCATTCCTTTCTTGTTGCCATTTCGTACCGTATTAGTTCGGAGATCTCCTCTGTGTATATACATTTGGGCAAGTAAGATGAAAAGGAAGTATTTCTCGATGCCATATTTATCTTCAGATCTAAAAATAATTGTCAAATGATCTTTCGTTATTTTATCTCGTAATATTTAATTTTCCATAGTTCAAACACGAGCCAATCCAAGTATAAAAATTGTAATAGATAATTTAAGGTGGGAATCGAAAGTTTGGCTTTTGAGTTTGTTCATCAAAGGACATCTTTGGATTTGATGGAAAATATGTTAAAAGAAACTTTCTGTTCTACCATTGAACGTTGAATTTTCACGTTAATATTCAAGAAAGTTTAAAAAATTCGTAATAAAATTTTCTAGATTTTCTACAATATGATCTTATACCATATTGATTATACATTTTTAATTCTCATTTGATTATTTATTTTTTTTATTAATTCCAAGTATTCCTTTCGATATATATTATCTACGAGAATCTTGTAGGAGAGGATTTCGAGAAAAATAATTTTACAAAGCTTGGCAGGATAACAGGATTGGGAAGAGGAACAAAATCTTTGGAAAGAAAATTTTGCAATATTTACGCGATCGAGGGGTGGGAGGAGGAAATCTGTGGCGCCCTCTCCATCACGCAGCAAATCACGTGTGGGATTTCGGAAAATCAGTGTCGAGCAGACCGCGTTCAAGGGATTGGCCAGAGGTTTTCTCTCCTCGCTTCGTATTCTATTTCCACCTTTTACCGCAACGCCACCCCTCCCCTTCCCTTTCCCTCGAACCACCCCCGGGACCTCGGTATTTTCCTTTTTCCATTCACTTGCTTCTTTTTCCACTTCTCTTTTCCTCGCTACCCTTTTGACCATTCACCGATAATGTTACGATAACGAGTCAATGCTCGGGCCCAGGAAATCGCGGCCATCTCTCCCCTTACGTGAAAAATCAAAAACTGCTAGGAGAAGGTTAAGAAGAAGATAAAACGTTTTAAATTAGATTTGCCGAGTTTCAGAGGTTCGGAATTATCTTTGGAAAGGAATATCTGGGTTTTTTTTTTTTTTTTTACTGGACCGATCGAAGTAGAAATGTTTCGTTTATTTCGCGTATTTTTATATATATATGCGTTGCGTAAATTTTCCTAGGTTAGATTCAAATTTTTTATAAATGTATAATGGTTAATTACACGGATAATTTCGTGAATAAATATTGTGGAAGAGAGATATACACGCGACGAGTTGCGGTTATTTTTTACTCGTGATCGAACTAATTTGGAAATTTTTTAATTAATTTTGAAATTAAATTTTTTGAAAAAAATGTTGTTTCAGATTGTTGTTACACGATTTTCGAAAGTGTGTTAATTAAATTTTATCGTATCATAAAATCATTTTATAATAAAAAGAATGAATAAACGATTTAGTATTGGTGTTATAAATTAAAATTACCGAAAGTGTAAGTAATAAAAATGGATCGGGAATTTATTAATAACGATCTCTTAATTTTTTACTCGACTTATGCAATAATCATTCGTTATATTTTTATCTTTTCATCCGTTTCATTTCTCGAGCTAATGTAACAAGATTATCGAATTAGTTTTTTTTGCATTTATTCACAATCAGTCCCCCCTCCTATCCCATTTCGTTGGAAAGCAAAAGAAGTGTTTTCGACAATTCGTTTTCGAGTGGAATTCAGTCAAATCGTAATTTGTTGCGCGATTTGATTAAAAGATTTAATTAATGAAAATAGTGATTCGTGCGAATGCGCCTTGCTCGGCCACTGAAATTCACCAATTATCGTTGGTGTGTCCTCCTTTCCTTTCTTTTTAACGTTTACATACGTTTAATCCGTATACTATCTTCCAACCAATAAATTAAATTTCCATCTGTCAGAAATAAATAATTTAAATCTTTATAGAAGAATTAAAATTTTTTATATCGATACTATCAATATCAAATTGTATTATTCGTTAAGAGTAAATTGGACAAATTGGATTCTAATTCGATTATTCGATATATTGAAAAAAAAATGAGTTTGAAATATTACTTAATAGATATTGATTTAAACTAATTTTAAATATTACTTACTAATAGATATTGATTTTTAAAATTTTTTAAATAAATATATATATACATATAATGCAATATAATACGTAAATAATATTTTTCTATCTTTTTGTTATTCTACCTGTAATATTGCGTAATGTTTAATGCAATGTTTACAGTGCATGGTTAATTTAGTGCAAATTATTGTTGTTGTGTATCTTTGTTCTGCGTAAATATGAACTATAATTTATTTAGCCTTAATCAATAACAGCAATTTGCATTAATAATATTAATACAGAGAATTTAATATTATAAATAAAAAAGGGAAAAGAAAATTCGGGAATAATTATTCCTTTTTTTTTTCTTTTTTTTTTAACGATCGATAGAAGTTATTAGATGATATTCAGTGCAATTTGAAATTTTGCAAGGGAATAAGATTTCCAGGCTGGATTTAATTAACTTGCTACTTCAGCACGTATTAACGAATTTAGAGAGCACTTAATCGCTATTAAATTCCCTGTCACGTCTTGTTCAGCCTAAACAGTGTATGTGTCGATAATATCGGTTATCCTGGATACTTGGATACTTCGGCATCAGCTACTGATATTGGACTATTATAAGTAATAGCCCTGGCAATTGTCGATGCCTTATTACCATGTTGTTACATTAATTACAACGTTGTTGTAATTTGAAATATCCCATTTTTTTAACAATTTGATAATTTTGCGAAATTATCATCGTTCATCATGTTCATCGTCACTTTTAAATAATGTCAAGGAACATCGAGAAAGAAAGAAAGAAAGAAACACGAGGCGTGAAAGGAATAAAAATTCTATGCATAATATTATTAATATCTTTATCTATCCTGTAATTATATTACGTATCAAAATTTTTTTTAAGTATTAAAATATTCAAATTTGAATTTTGAATATTTTTACGTCCATCCTCGGTACTCGATTTACTCGGTCCCCAATTTGATTACTCGATGAATAATTTTAAATACGAAAAGATAAAAAAGATTATTTTAATTTATATTTAAAATAATATTTGCACTAGCTAGCGCAAAATACTCGAACGTATCCTCCTTCTCCTTTTTATTTTCATTTTTATCAAACACCGTCAAAGCGTCATTAATTATAAAAATATTCTTATGAATATTCTTGAATATTCACGATAGGTAAACTCGTTTTTCGTCCGTTTCGAACCATTTCTTCCAAAAAAAAAAAAAAAAAAAAGAACTCCCAGTAGAGTAATTATAATTAATATAGAGAACATTTTCATGAATTATCTAAAAACGAAAAAATTCCATTGTCATTCTTAGTTCATCCTCCTTTTTTTCTTTTCTTCTCTTCTTTTTCTTCTTCTTCTTTTTCTACCCCAAACTTATTCACGAATCTCCCCATTTTCTTCTTTCCCGCGTGCCCCCATTTTGACGATTTCATTCGTCCGAATTACTAGGTCACGAACTGGCTGTTAACTTATATTATGCATGACACGCGTCTACCTCATCGTATTTTCATGTACCGATCCGCCACGTCAAAGAGCCAATATAGGAGGATCGTTAATATGCCATCAGTAGTTACGCTAAAATCCTGGACGAGATTTCAGCGTGAGGATCGTTTAATCAGTCTGTCGAGTGGTCTGTGTTCGTGTTTGATATTTTTAAATTGGCGAATAATTCGATGGAATTGATCAAAGAACACGACGAGGAGGGGAGGAGAGAGAGAGGGGGACATATTGGGAAGAATGGAGAAATGGAGTGTAGAAAAAAAAAAAAAGGGTTTAGAAAGGGAGGGAAGGAAAAAATTATGCATAACTCGAGCCGAGCGACGTTAGATAAAATCTGTTAGACGAAAAAATTCTCTCCTACATTTTCACGCGTTCGTGAGAAGATTGAATTAAACAATTTGAGATTTAAAATCGTTTACACGTTGTTTTAAAGCGAATTAAAAAGTGATCCTTCTCTTCTCCCCTCTCTCTCTCTCTCTCTCTCTTTTTCTCTCTCTCGTTCGTTAATCAAAGTAAATTGAACAGACGATCTCGAGTCGGTTGATAGTGTGCATCTCTGAATGAATATACAAAATCTAGTGGATTTAAGAGGAACAGACGGATGAGTAATGATTTTATTTTTTAATGATATTTATTTTTTTTCTTTTTGTTGATTGAAATTTTATTCAATTGGTGGTTCTTATATGAAAAATTATCTTGCCGAGATGTTTGAATTTTGATATCTAACTGTTCATCTTGTTTTCGAGAATAAAAAATATCGAAAACGAGGAATTAAACGTGTTGTAGTGTTCTTCTATATCATTCTCGAGTTTTATTCGATAGTTTAGCACCTGAGTATCTTTTTTATTATGTTTGATATCGATTGATACTTGAAGTAATGGAATTACGTTACTAGAATGAAACTATTGAATGAGAATTTCGACGTAAGATTTAAGATAAAAAAAAAAAAATCAAATAGAAGAAAAGGTACATGATGCAATTTGTCATCTCGTTATTTCTTTTAAAATTCTGATTTCGAGATTTGCATCGATCCAATTAAATTCGAAAGTGTTTCCAAATTCCAAAATAATTTTTCCAAATTTCTAAAAAAAAAAAAAAAAAATGTATCGATGCATCGATATTTATATTTTTCGTTCGCGATTTTTATTTTACGCGCGAAGAAAAAAAATACGGAAAAAAGAAAAAAGAAGGAGAAAAAAAAAATTGCAAAAAGTTATATTGCATGCCAAAAACACGTGCACGTAAAAAGAAAATTTCCACTATTAAATACGCCGTGTTCTCCTCCTGTTCCGTTTTCACGTTCAAACAGCTATGATGAAAAATCGCGGACAGGTCATATTTTTTCATCTAAAAAACTGTACAAAGTAAAGACCGAAAGTTTGAATGACAAAGAATTCGTCGGGAACAATCGGGCCCATGATTACACCGTCATTTTTCGATACACGCCTAACCGTTCCTCCACATCGCCCTTTCCCTTTCCCTTTCTCTCTCTCTCTTTCTCTCTCTTTCACTCACTCCTCCCCTCATATCTTTCCCCTTCCTTTCCCCCCCCCCCTTACCTTTCCTCTTCCCTCACTTCTCTGCCGCTTTCAATGCATCTGCTCTCAATTTTCGATCAAACGTTAAGACACGTGAATACTTTTTCAATTTAGACAAGTTATTAACAATTTATAATTAAATATTTTTCCATAATTTTTAATCTTTTTTTTTTTTATTTTGTTTTCTTTCTTTCCACTCGAATGCACTTCGCGCGAATTTCGAATTTCTAATTAAATCGGGGAAAAATTTATCGTTTCGGATAAATTTATCGATGATGAAAGAAAAGTAACAAAGGGAAGAGGAATGTTTAAAGGAAAAAAAAAAAATCACGTATAAAAAAAAAAAAAAAGACATTTGGCAAACACGTGGATGCGAATTGAAAAGCAATTTTTTTTATTCAACTTTCTAATTTCATCGCGTCTATCATTTTTCCAATTAAATCACACGCCATTGTGTTAGCCTTCCTTTACTTTATAATGATGAAAATGCTAAAAACTAGATGAACAATAGATAACATATCGTTTTGTTTATTTTTTTAATACTTTTTCATAAATCGTACGATGTAAATGTTTTTTTCGTCGAAAATGTAAAATTATTCGTTTAAATTCGTCGTTTTTGTTTCTCATATTATTTTAACGTAACGATATCAAGTATTATATTTCAATGATTGATGATTTCTCTCTCTCTCTTTCTTTCTCTTGCTTGATCGACACGGTTTCCTTTCACCGCGATATTTTCGCCCGAATTTATCTTGCTTGATCGACACGGTTTCCTTTCACCGCGATATTTTCGCCCGAATTTATCAAGTAATAGTCGAATAAAATTCGAATCTTTTGATGAATCCTGTATTTCGAATTATGCGGTTCAATAATCGTCAATCGATTTTGCTATTCGTGTCCAATCGCTGTACAACCGGAACTGTCGTAGTTGCGCTTTCGACCAGAGAATAATATTCTAGATATTCTAGGTCATGAATTTCGCGATCGTTTTACACGTTTCTGATTTTTTCCTTTCGTTTTTTTTTTTCTTCTTTTTTATTTTCGTTCGCTATTTCGATCGATATTTCTTTTCACACTCTGAAGAAGCAACGTGAGTTAAGAAAGTAAAAGTAGTAGATTTCACGTTTAATTCGAAGTCATTTCGTGTTTCCATTTTTTTTTTTTTTCTTTAAATTTATTTTGTTGGAAATTGATTAAACCGAATCAATATTTAATTTCGTTCAAAATTGTATCGATAAATTTTTATTTTATTTTTTCTTTTTAATATAAATAAGTTAGAAAATAAAAGATGTCAATAACCAAAGTTTTAGACATTATTAAATTTCTGATTTCAATAATTTTTCTAGGAATAAAATTTTAAATTGAGAAGAATGGATTTAAAAATCTTTCGAAGGAAGAATAAGAAATTTTTAAATAAAACAATATTTTGGTTTCGATATTAAATAACAATGATATCTCTTTCTAAATATTTTAGTGTTGATTATATCGAAAGATATATACTTTAAAGGAAAATTGAAGGAAGGTAGAAAATTTTAGACGTTCTAATTTTTATTTTTAATTCCCTCTTAAATAATTTAAGAATTAATTGTGCTTAAAAGTTCGACTCGAACAACCCTCTTTCTTTCATCTTTTTCAAAATTCATTTCATTCTTTCCGCAAAACTATCTCGGCAACCAATAGAATATTAATAATTACTTTTTATTTCGCCTCTCGACCTTATGGAAATCCGCCAATAAATTACTTGCCGCGCCCGTTCAATCGAGCGTTTAGCATTCAAGGAATTCTTGGAAGGAGGGTCCATTAGTTAGCGCGAAAATTCGCCTCTCTTTTTAATCTGGAAAGTCTTGCAAGATGTTTTTCATCGGCGTTTTACATTAATGTTCGATGGACACAGAAATTGGCTTGGCGAGTATTGCCAAACAGAAACGAGTTTTCAAACGGAGGGCGAGGCAATCAAAGTAATTGGCAATTTTCCCTGAAGTCGATCCTTTCGTTGCCATTTCATGGTCAACCGTCCCTTCCACTTTCTCTCTCTCTCTCTCTTTCTCTCTCTCTCTCTCTCTCTCCCTTTCAACGCCAGAAATCGTGTATTTAAACAGCAACTAATGGACCGTTTATTGACCGAAACACTTTTCGGTTCGGTCGATCGTTGCACAAATTCGATTATCGTCCTTCTACTCTTCATTATCTGCAATTTTCTTCCTTGTATACCAATTAAATCGATAAACGTCGGCCAATACCTGAACGAGGCGTTTGCCAAGTCGAGTGTTTTGTTGGGCGGCAATGTAAATGTATTTTAAAAATGTGACGAGAAAGAAAATTATTTTTTTTATTTTTGACGATTGTGGAAATGTTAAACGAATATGGAAACACTTTTCTAATATTTTCATTTGAAAATGTTTTCAATTATTTTTTTTTTTTTATCTCTCTTGTACTTTTTTTTTTAATCTTTAATTGGATTGCTAGTTAGTATTTAATTGTAAATTTTGATTATTAAACTTTGCAATATTTTTATTTTGAAAATATTTTTTTTTTTCCTTTTTACTTTTTTTTTTCTGCTCTATATTCTATTTATCTTCGAGGTAATTGATTTGTTAGTTCAATTCACTTGTTAATTGTAATAATAGAAATATAAATTTAGAAACTTTCGCATTTCATCGATCGAACTTTGCAATATTGTTTGAAAATTTGTAATTTTTAATTTCTATGTCATGTTCGTCTCTTCGTGTTCGAGGTGATTGAATTGTTAAATTCAATTTAAAAAAAAATTTAGTTTAGTTATTTTATCTCGAGCTCGAAGACGGTGAGGTTTATTTCCTTCGTTTTTAATTTCTTAACTGGTTTGTCCACCACTTTTTTATTTGGTTCGTCTCTCGAAGTATCGGTGTAAGTAACGCCTCGATGCCCGGAATGTATCAGCCTCGAGTACTTACAAGGAGTAAAGTAATTGGCAATTTTCTCTTAAATCGCAGACCCATCCTCAAAGAGGTATTGCGGTTAAGTGAATAATAGTTAATTTATCGATAAACTTGTCACGTATCAGACGCTTTGTTAAAAAACTATGAGAAACGATATCGATAATTATCAAATAATTCGAATTTTTTTTCTTTCTTTCTTTCTTTCTTTTCTTTCTTTCCGATCATTTTACAACGTTTCATAATGGAAATAGAAATTTTTTTTCCATTTCCACACTGTGGTCGACGAAATACGATATTTCACAATTTGATAAATAAAATTTTACGCTTATCCATAATAATCAAAAATTTGCAAAATAGGGTTTTAATTATATTTGCGTTCACATCGCTTCTGATAAAATTTGATACTTCGTTGATATTGATTGCTCTCCATCGTAGAAAACTGAAATTTTCAATGATTAAAATTGTATAGTTATCCGTAATAATGACATAAAATGACGTGTATCGAAATTTGCAAAATAGCATTTTAATTGTATTTGCCTTGCTCGCAAAATTTGATACTTCGTATATATCGAATATATACCTTTCTTCAATATAGAGAGTCGAAATTTTCACTAAATGAAACGCTATAGTTTACAATAATTATTTAAAAATATCTACGTTGCGGTAAATACGGTTACATAAATTTTTTCAACTGACTTGAAAAAACGTAATTGACAAAATGATGAAAGATAAAAATTTCATTATCGATTTCTCGATTCTTTAAAATGTAGAATAGCCGACAATTTGAAATTCCTATATCCCTTTTTCCATTTCATTTCTTTCGTTAACCGTTCCTTTTTAACCGTTCCTCTACTTTTATCACCTACATATACATAGAATTGTGTAATTCACAGTAATCCCACGGTAACGTACGATAACTTTAAGTAGCGTGAAACGAATTTAACTGTCTTATAAATAATGGCAAATCTTTCGAGGATTTTTGATTGAAAAAAAAAACGATTTTTATTTCCATCGTGCGAAAAAGATTGAATTTCAAAATTAAGAAATCAGAATTAATCGAATTAATTATCTTTTCTTTTCTTCTCTTTTTGGAATAAATTGAATATATATATTATATTCGCAAACGATTCGAAAATTGTTCAAAATTACGAAATAATAATAATAATAATCGATCGTGGATAAATTACGTTACGTTTTTGTAGAAGAAAAAAAATATAAAATAAAAAGTAGAAGTTCGATCGAGAAGTGTACGATTCTATTTCTGCAATCCACGTTTCTTGGAAGAATATAAAAGCTGCGAGGTCTATTAACGTAAAAGATGCAAGGGATCGATTTGGTCGTAGTACAATTTCTTCGAAAACCTTCCCGAACAAATCAATAACCGGGGCGACGTATAAATGAACTCGCGTCGTTGAATCCATCGTTCAACCGATCCGACACCGGGTCAACTTTGATTTTTCCATTTCGGTGAACTTGGTTGGATATTTAAGAACATCTGTTGCACGACATGCTGCGATTCGTTTAACAGTGTTGATAAAATGGAAAATATTTCTTTTTCTAATTGTCAAACTCTCAAATTTGTTTAATCTTTCGTTTTGTAAAAAAGATTCTAAATTCAATCCCTTTCGAATCAATTTTTCAAACATTTTTAATATCTTTGAAGATATTTTCAAAATTAAATATATTTAAATTACATATGTTATTTAATATTTTATTAAATTATTTCGAGCAACTATGTCGTCTTATTTACCAAACATTTGCACTGTTGAATACGTATAAAAGTAGAAAATGGAAGATCTCTGGTGGAGAGAAGGTGCGAGTAATTCGCCCACCGCGGGCGTTTAAGAGCAGATGCGAGCAGAATGCATTTAAATCACCGAATTTCAAATGCAGAAAAGGGGTAAATGTCGCGCTACCTTCGATTTGACTTGGAGCGGCGGTTTAGTCACGATTCGATCGCCTTTGAAACATCACTCACTATACTGGAACGTGACTGGAACCTGAACAGTATCGCGCGCGCTTCCTCTGGAATCAGGAAGCACTAAACAGTGATTGAACTGTGACTGTGTCTCTCGATTCGATCGTTAATGGAAATTGAACTTTAACACAATTGTTGTTGCAATGTATGTATATAAAATGATGACGCGTTCGATACATCGAAGCGAGACGTGTTCTCGTTATTTTATTCCTTTTATGAATTTTAAATGGAAAGAAGAGTTTTTAATGTTCCTCTAGAATTTGATAAGAAAATGTTTGTATTCGTGGTGTATCGTGATCGTTTTAATTCTCGGAATATTAGATGAAAAGAGGAATTGAATTCTGTAATTCTGATATTGAGAAATTGAGAAATTTTTAGAAAAATTAAATTAAATCGGTTTACCTTCTGAATTTAATTTCTTGTTGTTTTTATTTACGAGTTATTAATTAAAAACGTGTCAACCTCCCTTCCACAGAAATCTGAAATCAAACTGATTAAATCGAAATAATTTATATTATTTATCAGAGTGATTCTGAAAAGGAAAGATTCTAATGTTAAAATTAACATATTTACAGAAAATTAAATCAGTCTGTTTGTTTTCTTAAAATCTCGTTATTTAATATTTTATTTACAGTAATATTTCTTTTTGTATATATATATATATATAGATATACATAATACATGTAATAATGTCTATAGAAATTTTCTATTTTCCCTCCTCACAAATTTTTATCGAACCTTTAGACGAAATATCAAAAATAGATACTTTCGAAAGGAATGAATAGATATATTTTTTTTATTTTCAACGAGTAATATGCACGAATTGTTTTTTCTCTACTATTTTCGTGGAATTCGTTTGATGTTTCGTCTATTGTACATACGTGGTGGTAATTTCTGATCACGTCCGTTGAAACGTTTGTCGGTCGTCATTCCACCGGTTCCTCGTTTCGACATCGCGAAACATGATCGTGCATTTTTCTCTTTGTTCCCGCTATTTGCGTATTTTTTGAAAGCTTAAAAATATTATATTTCTCCCGCGCTCGTGTGTTTATTTTGTGCTTGACTGCATAAAAAACGACATATCGATTTTTATTGAATTTTCCGCCTTTTTGTTTCCCCCAGATATTCGATCGAAATACCTAAACAGGATATCTTCGAAAGGGGGAAAAGCTTTCGTAAAATTATTATGAAAATTATATGATAAATGTGAAGGGAAACAATTAAGGATTTAATTCGTTAATATTGAACGATGTATAAATTAATTGTATTTTAAGAAGTAATATTTTACTCGCTAATTATTGCGAATAATTTTTTTAAAAAATTCTCCCACTAATTTTTTTAATATTTTTTTCTGATTTCAGGGACTACTACTACGACAGGTGAGTGCAAATCACGCGGAGATACAAATTTTCTTGCCCAGTTTTAAAAACACGGTATTCTCTATTCTGCGATTGATGGGTATGTAAAATGAAAATATTTTTGATATTCGAATGCTTTTCGCACAAAATATTCGACTCGCATAATTCATTAAAAAACAAAAGAAAATTTGAAATAGTTTGAGTCGAAACATTGGAAATTGAAATGATATTTCTGTAAAAGTGGTTTAAAAAATATAGTATTATTTATTTAACGCTTGAATCACGAGCAAATACCATTTGATATTTGTTGAATATTATCCAAAATAGAAGATACAATCGGTATCACGTATATTCCAAATACAAATTACCCCCAAAACATTAAATTCCAAACATTTGTAATTTAAAATCTTGCTCTATTTGGCATCATTGGTAAAATTACATTTAGAAAAAATAAAAACAAAATACAATACATCGAAACTTTAATTTCAAATAATATTTCGGTAAAAAAAAAAAAAAAAAAAAAAAAAAACAATCGCTTGGTATATAATCCATAATCCTTTACTCACGAAATTTCATTAAAGGGATCAAAAATTTTTCATTAAAATTTCATCAAAAGATGCAAAAATATTCGAATACCTTCGTGTATTCCGTTATAAATAAATTTCCAAACTACATTTGATATTACAAAATTCGTTTCGTGAAAATAAATTTTTCCACGAGCTAATCGCGCTGAATGCGCGTAAAAGGTTGCGTTAAGCTGATTTCCTTCCATTGAAAACATTTCGAAATCTCGGGAGCACGATGACCGCGCGCGCGCGCGCAAATTTTCGAAAACCCGGGCATAATTTGCCGTCGATGCTGGAATTGTAACTACCAGACCGTAAATCATAATTATTATCTCGGCCCGTTTCACGAATGTTTTACTTCTGCCTCGTGTGCGCGATACGCAAGAGGAATATTGGCAACAATATTGAAGTTTATTAATTTATTTTTCCGTGTATCGTTTTCGCGCCGATGCGTGAACGCATTTATTAACTTCTGGCATCCAACTCCAATTTTTTCCACGTGATAATCGTTATTTATCTTTATCATCGATTTCTTTTTTTCCCTCACCCCCTCTTAATAATTGTTAATTGGAAAAATATAATTTTTATTTAATTCGAGATTTTTTGAAAGTTTTTTCCGTCTTTCCAGGATATGAGCGAAGAATAGAGCATTCGAAAAACGCGAATTCTATTGGAAGAATAAAAATAATAATGGACTTGGAACTTAGAAATGGAGGAAATGATTATTCCATTTGCATTATATTGACAAAGTAACTTCTGTTGATAGATATTTCTATATATCAATTTTTTGACGAAGGATTACGTCTGATTACTTAAATAAGATCTCTTTCCCATAAAATTTCACAAAGTTCACAAAACATTATTAAAAGAAGGTTCGACTCAACTAAATCGACATTGCGCACTGCTCTCTTTTCTTTCTCTCTCTTTTCTTCGTCTCGACAAACGAAAATGTAACGAAAAAAAGAAAAAAGAGAGAGAGAGAGAGAAAATAACACCGTTTCAAGCACGAAAAAAAAGCGAGGAGAAGAGAATCGCGAGTTCAAATGAACTGCGCGAGTAGATTTTTCAAGCGGGATCTATCGTCGTTCAAAGGGACTTTTCTCGCCGTTGTCCATTTAAAAAGCTCCCGGCGAAATTCTTGAAACCGTTAAAGAAGCTCTACTTTTCTAATATCGAAAATATCACGACCGCTCTCTTTAAGACGTATGTGCACACGAATAAAAGGTATTTCCGCCCGCGAAGAGACGCGAATTTTTTTCTTTTTTTTTTTTTTCTTTCCTTTTTTTTTAAGCACGACGAGAAAGCAACACAACCCGGTTAAATAAAACATTACGAAATCAACACGCGTTTCTATCCCGAACGCGAGCAACCTTGATGCAACGGATTCTCCTGCGTTGACTTAAGCTGGATGTATCCTTCCTCGCTCTGGATTTGTTAATATTTATGGTATCGAAAATCCTTCCGCGCATCTTCTCGGCAAATTGGACACGAGAATGTAGTAGATGAAAGGGTTATGAAAGGTTTATTGTTTCAAACTCTTACAGCCGTATAGCGCATCCTTTTAAGATATTTTGATAGAGTGATGGAATTGTATTAATTTCGAAGAGAAGAAATTTCAATGTTCAGGGAGGAAATAACAGAAAAAAAAAAAATTCAATCGAAATTGTTTCGAAAGATTTTCAAATGATTTTTTTTTTTATTTCAAACGCAGCTGTATTATTTAAGTGTTATTATTTATTATGTGTTAAGTGTTATTATTTATTAAGTGTTATTATTTAAGTGATGGAATTGTATTAATTTCGAAGAGAAGAAATTTCAATTTTCAAAAAGGAAATAACAGAAGAAAAAAAAAATTCAATCGAAATTGTTTCGAAAGATTTTCAAATGATTTTTTTTTTTTTTATTTCAAACGCAGCTGTATTATTTAAGTGTTATTATTTATTATGTGTTATATTATTATATTATATATTATATTATATTATTATATTATGTGTTTGTATTATTTATTATGTGTTAAGTGTTATTATTTATTAAGTGTTATTATTTAAGTGATGGAATTGTATTAATTTCGAAGAGAAGAATTTTCAATTTTCAAAAAGGAAATAACAGAAAAAAAAAATTCAATCGAAATTGTTTCGAAAGATTTTCAAATGATTTTTTTTTTTTTTTTATTTCAAACGCAGCTGTATTATTTAATACATATTTAATATACGTAAATTTCGATTCCAATTCGATTGATTTTCATTCGATGCATCGCTTTCAAATAATGTTTAATATTTAGTTGGACTAATAGTAGTTTTTACAGTTTTAACCGTGAGAATCGAGTTTGAAAGGACAATGGAAAGGAAAGTGAGGAGAACGAGGGGATGATGATCGAATAGTTAAGGAGGAAACGGAAAATGGGAGCGTATCAGGTTCGGTCTTTGTGAGAGGTCGCGTCGCGAAATCACGACTCCACCTTCTTGAATAGAGGCAAACGAAGCATGCAAGGGTTGATTAGTCAGTCTGCAAGCAAACACCCCCGACGACAGGATACATTAACGCTTAATTATTCGCCTACTGCACGCGATTATTTTTTCCTTTTCTTCTTCTTTTTTTTCTTTCTTTTTTTTTTTTTTTTTTTTTTAATTTCTTTTCTTCTTTTTTCCCCTCCCTCTTTCACCCTCCCTTCCCTCGCCCCATCCTCCTCCTTCACCCTCGAGGTATTCGTCCAATTAATCGGCCGCTCGCTTCGCCTCGCTCAAGAAGCGAACAAGGACCGGGTTGATTGAATGGAAGTGGAACTTAAAGAGGCGATGCACGTGCGATTATCAAAGCGAGGCGGTACACGCCAACGTTATTATGCTCACGTGACCATGGATAATAATTATTAAAGCGCAACCTGGTGGCTGCCTTTCTATGTTTCGAGCGACACAACGCGAATTTCCCCGGGTGAAACGGCATTTTTCCTCTCGTCCTCGCGTCCAAGTGAGAACTGAATTTCCGTGTAATTTAGAATCCGTTTGTGCGACACCAAAGGTTAAGAGATAGCGAGCTCGATATCTATATATATAAAGAGAGAGAGAGAGAAACGACGAATTTCGTGGTTATCGATTTTATCGTCGAACGTTTTGATGGAAGAAATTGTTTTTTCACCTCTTTATCGAACTGGCTTTGTCGTCGTTTATGGTTTATTATTTATAGAGGAATATAAAGATCCTCTAAAATATATACATATATATATATACTCTGTCTAAGAATATAATCAAATTTCGAAATATTCTATCCATAGAATGGCGAAACGCATTAAATAAATGCAACGTCGTGCGAAAAATTAATAATTTCGTTCAACTCGTGAATTTAATTGAACCCCAATTCACGATACCAAACTTGTTGTAACTTGTATAACCCGTGATATGATGTATGTACGTCCACTTGGCTATGCATCTTCGCGCAACGGTGGCCAAACATCGGCAATCGAATGAAAGGGTGCGCGAAAAAGATTGAAAAAAGAAAAAAGAGGGGGAGGAGGGAGGGAAATCGAAAAATGGAAGAGCGTTGTCCACGCAACCGCCCCTCGAACGCGTCCTTTTTTGCTTTAATTGTTGCGATTCAGAGACAGTTCGTGACCGGCCTGGAGAAAGACCGGTGCTGCGGCTAGAAAGGTAGAACGCCGCTAGAACAGGGCCGAATAAAAGTCATAAGCTCTCTCTCAGGTGAGGGAGGAAGGGGTTTGCACCCGGTTGGAACGGAATTATAACCGTGGGCAAGGGAGACACATCCTCCGCCCGCCCTTTTCTTCCCGTCCAAACACGAACCATGTGACGTTGCGTCCTCTCGTTGCTTTATTAATTCCTCCCTTGCGCAACCGTGTTGCGCCACCTTCTTTTTTCCCCCCTTCTTTTTTTTCTTTTTTTATTTTTCATTTTTTTTTTTTCTATCCCCGTTTTCCAAAGGACTTTATATTCCATCCTTGCGCCCTGCTTTAAATATGCAACACGCGCGCCATAGAAAACACACGTATACACGAGTATACACGGGCAACGTGTAACGCACACGAGGCATCTAAAATCGCCACAAGCGACACCGCGGTACACGCGGTCCTGGAACATTGTGCTGTGCTCGCCGACTAAAAAGGAATTGATTGCTTTTCATATTTTTTCCTTCCTTTTTCCTCCCCCTCCTTCTCCATCCATCCGTTTCGTCTCCCGCTCCGCCATCCCTATTTTTCCGAATTCACTTTTGTTTTTGCTCTTTCCTCCCTCTCTCTCTCTCTCTCTCTCTCTCTCTCTGCCTCTCTCTCTCTCTCTCTCTCTCTCTCTCTCTCTCTCTTTCTCTCCCTCTCTCTCTCTCGTTCTTTTCTCCAGGGAAACGAGAGAGAAATTCTATGGTTTCTGAATAAACCGATAAATGGCGAAGACGGGTCGGAATGGATCTCGAGGATTGGCGTTCGATTAACTTTCTTGCGCGCGGATACCGAGGACGACGGTATCGGTCTCTCCTCGGTTTCGTCTCGCCTCGATACCACGGTGGCAAGGAAATTGTATTCGAAAATCACTTGGGTGTTTAGTTGTTGTTCTTGGTCCCGGTTTCCTCGACGTTGGCTCGAGAGACGTCGATTACAATGCTTGTTAGGGAAGAGGTGGCGGTTCTTGTTGGATGGAGATAGTTTGATTGGCATTTTCCAATTGTTAGGAGGGGGAGGGGATAAAAATCAAGGAAATGTTCTTTTTTAATCAAAATCACTTTTTGTTGAATATATATATATATATATTTTTCGACGAGAAACAAATAAGAAAAGTGTAGATATATATTTTACACTCGTTTAATCTTTTTTTTTTTTTTACTTCTCTGTACAACGAAAAGTGATTAATTGGCATTCGGATATATTATATTTCTTTGACGAAGAATTTCTTTCAGATCATTCGATATCGATTGGAAAAAGTTGGCCAACTGATAACGACGATAAAATTCATAGAATTCGAAAACGAAAACGAGATAAATAGATGTGCAACTGTTCGAGTATAAACGAACGAGTAATATCTCGAATTTAAACGCGTTCGAACTTCGCCTATAAACGCGTAGAAACGCGTTGGTTTTCGAGCGAAATTACCGGTGTTACGACTTACTAAAATTAAATGTTGACGAGTGCTCGCAAATCCGTGCCTTCATATGTACCGAAAATGGTGCAAAAAAATGGTCATTTCAGTTTTAAAACTTGTATCGAGGGGGTTGGGGGGGAGTGGTACGATTAAAAGTCGTGCGCTGGAAGCAGCGTTAAAAGCGCCATTAAAAACAGCGTATGAATTCCTGTCCGGTTTAATGATTACAGATTGAGGGGAACGGTCGTAAAGTTCAAAGCTGTATATAGAGATTTTGTGCGCATTTTATTTTGGTCGATCGTTGTAAAAAAAAAAAAAAAAAAAAAAAAAAAAAAAAAAAGAAAAAAAGAAAAAACAGGAAGGAAGGAAGGAAGAAAGAAAGAAAGAAAGAACGAAAGGAAACATCTGGTGTGGCCTGCGTGCATACATACAGAGAATAAAAAAAAGAAAAAAAATATTCGAAACCAATATTCGAACACCGAATAGTTTTATTTATTAAACCATCCCCTTGTAATCGAAATATCGAGGGGATTGTTTCTTTTCCATCGATAAAGTTTATTCCTTTGTACAAGCGTGTTTTGTGTGAAATTATTACTCGTGAAATATGCACGTTTAATTTATCGTTCTGGAAATTTTTAGAACAATTCGGATCAATGGGTTGAGAGTTTATTTACGGATAAGATTGTTCGTGAATAAACGACACGAGTCAGATATCTTTTAGTTAATGATAATTAAAAATTAAAATTCGAATATCTGTCACGTAACTTATACTTTAGAATTCGATTAAAAGCGTATTAAAATTAAGGAAATTTAAATCGTTAATTTCGAAGATAGATAGACTTCTGGCGGAACGACCATTAGAACGAGAAATAATAGACATTATTAATAAGTCTTCTTATTATTTTTATAAAAAAAAAAGAAAAAGAAAAAAGAAAGATAAAATATAGAAATTCTATTAGCCATTAAAAATTTCGTGTATCTGCTTACTCTTCTCGAAATCTTGTGTCTTAAATTCGAGTATTAAAAATTAAATTATATAGAGCATAAATACTTTCTGTGTAACAGATTGTTATCAGTATTCTTTTTTCTTTTTTATTATTTATTATTTTCACTTGATTCAACTCATTGCGTTAACTCATTTTGAAGCTTTATTATTATTCTTCTGGTAATTACTAAATTAATAAATTTGTTTAATTAATAAAACACGCATTTCCGTGAATTTCCGTATAAAATTCCACAATCCGTTCGCGCAGAATATTTTAATTATTGAATTTAATTAATAAGACACGATTCTCTTTTTTCTTTTTTGTGTGTAAAAATATTTTAACGCGAAGTGGAAAATTCCCACTATGATTCATCGAATTCCAATATATTTCAATTATATTTATTTTCTTATCATTTACATTTGACGTGGCCTCCAGATTCGTCGTGGAGATCGTTTTAAAAATTATCGAAGAGAATTCACCGTGGTTCGAGCTAATAGAGTTATGAGAGTTATCGCGATTCCCTCCCCTCCCCCTCCCTTCTTCTTTGCGATTCAACCCCCGATTTTATGGGGAAACTATTATATCGAGAAAATTATGCGCCGAGAATGGCGGTGAATATTCGAGTGGTAAATTATCGTTGGCCGTATTACTTGCTTTGTCCTTCCTCTCGTCGAATTTTTTCCGCTTGTTCCATTCCGCGGTTATAGATAAAGCATTGTTTATGATTGCGAAATTCTTTGCCTTTTCTTCCCCGCTTTGTAAAGATCGGCCTCTTTATCTCCGAACCGAGGTTCTTATCATTCCTTAAACGGATGGAATTCGTGTCTTTATCTTTATCTACATCTCCAACAAATTTACGAACAAATATTTTTCAAGGAAAAAAAACTTGTTTAAACTTCAAATCTAAAATAATTCAAATTAATAATTAATTAATTAATCGTTCCAAAAAAAAAACATATTTAAAATACTCATTTTCCATATAAATTCTTGTGCCCAATACGCAACAGAAAAAAATTACACAACCTGTAAGTATCAAACGAATCATAAAATCAAAAAACCATTTATCGAAATATCAAACCAATCATTTCTTATCCTTGATGCACGAAAAAAAAAAACGAACCCTCGTATCTTCTCACGCTCTCAGCGATATTTAGCCAGATATTTTACCAAGTATCTCAAGTTATTCGTACTTCGAAAATAGAACTCCGGTCTCGGAAGGATAACCGTGTATATAAGACCGTGGAGCTGAATCGCAGTATGAAACGACGATATTCGAGGCAAGTGGGCATCTAAGATCTGGGTATCGCGTATTAACGAGGTCCAATTAAGTAAATGGCCCTCCCGTGAATTTTCTCGAGGCCGAAACCTCGAGGATTAATTACAAATTGAATCGGGTGTATAGATATATATATATATATGTATGTATATATATATATATGAACGACTGGCCGACCTCGTGGCGCGCGCATACACGGCAAAGGGTGTCAGGTTAATTAGGGACATTCGTCCCTCAAGACATCGCTTTGTGACTAGGAGGCTTAACTGGACACGATGCATCGTGACCCCGACACAGCGCGCCGGCCTATAAGCTTGATCCCCATCGACATACATTAAGTGCACGGATTTCAGACGTCTATCTCTGCCCTCTATCGAATTAAGTGTCGCCAAACGTCAAATTTGGATGGATATCGGAAGTTTCGATCGGAGGAATTTTTTTTTTTTTTTATTCTCAATGTTGAAATTGTAGAAATTGAATCGATTTTAATATATATCTCATCTCATTCGTTGACTTGTTTCGCTTATAAAAAGTCGAATATCAGGCTTTTTGAGGGGGGAAAGAATCGATCGATTTTGGAAATTGTTCGATAAGATCGAAAGATGAATTCTTTATCGTTATATATACTTTTCAAATTTGAAATTTTTCAATTTTCTTTTATATATATATAATTATTCAAAGATTTTGGGCAAATAACATTTTATTAAATAACGTTGTATTAAGATTAATTATTTTTCAATCTCGTCGCGAATCGTTTCCACGATTCTTCGTTTCCTGATAAATCTCCAAACTTTGAATTTTAATTTTCAATTTTGTGCTTTGATTGGAACAAAATATGATAGAAGAGAAAGACACACGTGAATAAAGGATAGTATGGTTAAAAGCACGAAGTAAGACGATACAAATTGTTAAGATCGTGTATCGATAATTTTATACGCGTTAATTAAATCTGACAGGGAATTTTGTTAGCGGCGTATGACCTGTAATTTTACTACTAAATTGGATGTAATGTAGGTGTAATACCCTGGTGTATACGCAAGAAAGGATATCGAGTTAATCAGGAATATTCATCCCTCAGGGTATCGTTTCACAACTACGATTAACCTCCACTTCGTACTGGGAGCAGCGGAGATTTATATCACGAGCTTATTGTCCTCGATTTCCCTTTTCACGATATCGATGGTAATTTAATTATATAATCGATGATATCGTTATCGAGATAGAGACACAAAAATCCACGATCATAGAAATAAAATCGGATTTAACCTCGGATGGGGTGTAAAATGCAATACAGATATTTCGGAACGAGAAGAAAAATTAATTTTATAGAGGGAGAGGAACAGCAGAAACTCTACTGAATCTTAAGAGATCATCTCGTTAGATGTACGTAAAATTAAATTCAAAAACAACAATTTCAACGACAACAGCTTCCCGATTAAATTTTTATCAAAAATCGAAAACTATTGTTTAACAATTTTAACGACTGAAATATATCGTAAAACGGGAATTTCTTTCTTCCCAACAATATATAACAATCCTCTATAATTACTATCTCCAAAGGGGGGATAAATCGTCTCTTTTTTTTTTAAATTCAAAATCAAAATCACGATCACTTCTAAAAAAAAAAAATCGTGTAATCTTCCCTCCCTCGTTTAACTGTGGATGGAAGGGACATCGGTCGAAATCGGTTTAGCGTCCAATTACGAAATCGGGGAGGAAGGTTACCGAACGCCTGTTACGAGACTGTATGTGAAATTCGCGCGGCTGGAGAAGGATGGCATTAATTCGTGAAAACTTGGTTAAGCTTTTCCATCCTCGTCCACGATACGTAATTAGAAAGGACGAGCCCGGTTCTCGTGGTTCGGGTCCACGCCTCTCTCACGCCTCGGCCGGCAACAACGGGGAGGGTAAGAAGGGAGAAAGGGGGATTGTCTTGCAGTAATTTGCATTGGTTTAACAACCAGTTTCAAACTACTTGGCGTTACGTTGCTGCTGCAACGCCTATCGTCTAATTTGCAACGGCCAACGGTATAATACGGTACCGGAGGGAAGGCAGGACAAAACCTTGCTCGTTTTCTTCTGCGGCAGCTAGCCTTTCTTTGTGCGCCCTTTTAGACGCGGATTTTGATCCAACCTTTGACAGAGGTGCACGTTCATGCTACTAATTATCGTGGTGCCGTGTGATTTTTGCGCGCCCGCCCATTCTCGCTTCTTACCCTATGTATATATATATATATATATATATATATATATATATTGTAATCCCCCTGTTGCGAAATTGCATAGGAGAAAAATATATCTAGGGGTGTTTCTGAGATTTAAAAATTTCGATCTTCGAAGGAATTTCATTTAATTTCGTTGGATCAAGTTGAAACTTTTCGCGTTGTATTGTCGCATTAGATCGTGAAGTTTGGTTCTAACTTGTGAAAAAGTTACGTAAAAGTAAACGAATGTTCTTCGAGTTCTTCTTCTTTCGTTGAATGTTCGATTTTGAATGGAAAAATTCCCTTTGTTGCGTATGAATTTATTTTGCAAATATTTCAATTTCGCGTTATTTCAAATTTTCCCTCATTCCTCCTTAATTCCAATTTTTATTTTCACAAATTCCGTAAAGGAAATATTTTTTGAGGGAATGGACGAGGAAATCCTTTTTTCTTTTTTCTTTTTTTTTTTTTTTTTTTAGCTCTCCACTACTTAATTCTCATTTTCTTGGGAACGCGAGAGGGGAAAAGAGTAAAATAAATATTTTATTCGTGCGGAATGATTTCAAAGGGTAGGATATTATTAAAAAAAGGACAAAAATCCCCCCTCTCTCCGCGATGGGGCACAATAATATGGCGAAATGGCGAAAGGAATTCACGATTTACGCGATACTCGCAACTTATCCTTTGATCTAAAGGAACGCGAAGAGATGAAAATCCTTTCGCATCCCGACGCGTAATTTGATTTTCGCCAGCGTGGAACAAAGAAAAACTGCTGTCACGAGGAAATAAATCCCTCCTGTCGAGTCTTTCGGTATTCAAGCGCAATATCACTTAATACAGGCTCTCTAATAATATTTTCCACAATCGACTTAACTTCTTCTTCTTCTTCTTCCTCCTCCTCTTCCTTTTCTTTCCTAACTTCTTTCTTTCATAAAATTTGAAAAAAGGAAGAGGGGGGAAAAGGGGAGGAGAAAGGAAGGAAAAATTCTCCAAAGATCAGGTCCGTGCGCGTGAGCAAATAATCCAAGGGATTAGACTGGAATCTCGTCCGAGTAATCAAATAAGAAATCTCGATCCCGAGAACGAGATATAAGAAGGGTTGGAAAGAGTAGCTGCGAGATTTCACGATAATTCCTTCCATCGTTCCGCGGTGAAACTTTCTGAGCACTCTTTAATTGCTCGTAGAAATCTTAGGCAGGCCGAAAACTATCATACGCCACGGTGAAAAGTTTCCTCGTGAAAGGAAATGAGATGGTGGCACGTATATAAACCCACCACCTCTCCAGGTTTTCTTCTCTCTCTGATTTCTCTCGCGCTGGAATCTTGGCAAATTCCGCTTGGAAATCTTATTCCATTCTTTTCCTCTAATTACGTACGCGTAAATCCGTGCTTAATGTACCTTGATTAACGTGTGGTTTGTATCGTGTAAACTTGGGTGATAATGATTCGAAATTTTTGCAAAAGTATTTGCGTTGAATAATTCGCGATAATTCCTTTTTCTTTCCCCGTGAAAATTTTAAATATTTTCTGAAATAATTCGCTTGATGGTGGAACATAAAGTTGGAATATTCTAAGGAATATTTTTTTCTTTCTTTCTTTCTTTCTTTAATATTTTTCTTCTCTTGGTCTTTCGAAAATTATCCATCCTTATGATATGAGATTTGCAAGAAAAATTAATGATAATGATAAATGTGTTTTGTATATCAATCAATGTTCGCAAGACAAAATCAGAGGTGAAAAGTAATTGATCATCTATCGAGAGAGAATTATCTCTCGTAAAAAAGGACACATACTTAATACATGATACTTAATATTTTTCGTGACTTTTCAATGAGTTTATAATAACTAGAGACGTTATTGCGTTGCGTTACGTGATCGCAAATATCGATTCGATAATTTTATTAGTTCCGCTGTCACGTGAATGTCAGGCAACGGAATGAAATCTTTACGAGGACACTGAAAGATAATCCTTTTCACTGATCAAAGGTTTCTCGATATTTAGAACTGACGTATACGGGTTACGATTGAAATAAGGATCAACGTGTAATAACGTCATTGTGCCATTGCATTTTTTAACGCGAGCAGACAGAGATCTCTTCAAGCTGATCGTATATATCCCAATAAAATAAGCTTATAACTATTACGTATTAACCGGTGCTTCAAAATATTAACTGGATCCTGTTGCGTAATTATATTAAAGTTTAAATGGCAGAATTTACAAGTAATTAATTCGATTAAATTTCCTCGAATAACGTTCTGAGAATAGTTGTTACAGTTGAATAGTTGAATAAATTTTATTAATTATAAATCATGCGATTAACTGATAATTCGCGTTAATATTATATTCGTTAATTAATTATATTTTAAAAATTAAAAGTAAATAAATTTTTTCCTGAATAATTTACAAATATAAATTTTAAAGATTATAAATCTAATTGTGATTAATGCAACTTGTCTCTAATAACGATATCAGAAGAACGTTCGTTAGTATTATAAATTATGGAAAAAAAAAGAGCGAGGAAATATTAGCAATGATATCACAGCAACGGCAAAATGTCTTTCCTGATGATAATATACGATTTACTTGCAAACAGAACGGAACAATGAAATTCTCTTACTCCGGGTAACTTGTTCATCTTTGTTATGCAAATTCGTTGCCTCTGAAAGGTTGTAGTATTAAAAAAAAAAAAGCGGTGCTAAAAGAGCAGCTTTAATACACGTGACTAATACGCTCCTTGCAGCGCACCTTAAACTCTCGCGAAGGGAAAATTATGGCCATCTTTTGCACTGGGAAAGAAAACAACGGAGTCATGAATATAAATAGGTGTTTCCATATAATAAACATAAAGAATACCGAAACAGAGAAATAATCTGTGGTAAATACAAAAAAAAAAGGAGGGAGGGGAAAAAAATATTTTTTTCCAACTAAATTCCACTCTCTTTTACTCTTCTCTTTTTTCAACGTTCTTTTTTTTTTTTTTTTTTTTTCAATGGAAAAAACTCATAAGAGTGGAAATGGAGGGGGGAGAAAAAAGAGGGGAGGAAAGGGTGTACAAGCGAAAAAAGGAAACATTAAAATGAACTGGACTGACAGAAGTTACGAATGGCCCTGTTACTCGGATAGAATTATGACATCGGTTATGAGAAACGCAATAATTGCGGGGGAAACGGCAGTGAAAGCTATGACAGAAATATTATTTATAGTCAGTTGGGGAGGGAGGAGGGGGAGGGTTGCGTTCTCTCGACCACGAATCGTCCAAGTGGTAATACTTGTGATAGTAAAATATATAGGCGGCAGGTTTTGTCGCATACACATTGTACCAGTTTCTTTACCGTCACGAGCATGGGAAAAAAATAGAATAGAATAAAATAAAATTGCGCTCCGGGACAGCGATAAAGCAATTTCGTTGACGCGGTCACGAGAAGAGGATTACAAAATAATGCAATTATTTCGAAATATATTTTGAAAGTTCATCAATTTTAGAGTCCAGGATGTGAATCGGAGTGTGAATTTTAATTTACAACGAATCAATGATTAATTAAATATAAATTATTTCGAATCTTTCAGAGATATCTTAAATTTCTGTAACGTTTGAACAATTTTTTAATCGTGAAAATATTAAAAAAAAAAAAAAAAAAATAGGGATGAAAAAATTTAAAATTCTTTCAATTCCAAATTTGTTACCAGAATTTTCTAAAATTTCATTTCGTTTATTAAAATATATTTGTTGGACAATTGCGAGCAATAAGTGAACCCGCATCGGGATCGATTCTTCGTTAAATCTCCGTGCCTGGTGGACACGCGCGCGTATGTGTTCAGATTGAAACAACGTGAACGGAAGTTGAATTTGTCGGATAAATACTAACCCAAACCCTCTAATACCAGATTTCATTAAAATTCATTCAGCCGAGCAAGCTGTCACACGTGCAAGTTAAGCGTTGTGCGAGTGGAGCGGCTAATAGGCTTATAATATTACGATAAAGGATACCTGAAAATTGATACGAGATTGGAAAAACCTGTTAAAAATATTAAATTCCTCGCGCTTCTATAAACACGTACATATCTTCTAGGATTTAATTTAAAAAAAAAAAATAATAATAATAATTAAATTCGCGCAAAAATCCCTTAAATTATTTAAACACTCCAGAGGATTCTCCAGAATTATTTCAACGAACAATTTTATTAATTGTTAAATTAATATAAAAAAATATATATATAATAATTTAATCATTTAATCCACGTTCACACTGGAATAATTATACTTAAAGAATCGAGTTTAAACAAATGGACGATATTTCCTTGTTCTTACCATTCATCGTGATAGGATAATTTTTTAAAAGGGATTTAAAATTCAAGTCCTCGAGTCCTCCTTTCACCCCCTTCCTCTCTTCGCTCGATATTTTCCACTCTCGAACGATTCATAAAAGGATTGCTAATATATTTAAAGTGGAAAATTTAAAACTGCCATTTAAGACGACCTTTTAACAAACGTTTTTTAATTTTCATCCCCGGGGGAGGAATCTCGAGGCGAGACTTGGTCAAATTGCTCGAAATAAAGTAAAGAGGGAGGGGGTTGGATCGTGTCCTATTTCAGAAATTCTGACAATGACTCATTGTTGTCGACGATATAACTCGAAACGTCGCAGCCAGGTCCCCGTTGATCCTGAAAGTATACGGCTGGGGAAAAAAATAAGAGGGATGGAGAAACTTCTTGCTTACATGGCTTCGTAATGTTTCGTGTGATTCATCGAGAGGAAATAATCGCCACTGTTATCCACGGATTCAACCTTCATTTATCTTTCCTTAATATGAACTCTCACCACTTTTCTATCGATTAATCGTATCAATTTGTCACCATTTTTTTTCTTCTTTTTCATATATATATATATATATATTTTATTGAACGATTCCATACGGATAATTTCGTTTTAAGTTAGTTTTCATTTGTATATATATTTTTGATCGATTAATTCTTTAAAGTTTCGTGTCATATTGGTTTCGATTGTACGTGAAATTTATATCGAATTAAATAATCGTAATCTTTAATTAATTTACTCGGAATTGATAAAATTTTGTTCGATGTTAATTTCTTTTAGTATCTTGAAAGATTTTATATTACTTTTGATATTAAAATAATTTTGAAACGACGTTATTTATGGAATAAGCTAATATTATTATATTAAAATTTGTGTTTAATTTGATTATAATTATATCATTATAGTATAAAATATAACAGAGGATGTACAATAATGATATACATATAATAATATACAATAATAATAATAATACAATAATTCAATTTCAATCGATTTCATCAATTGAGAAGAATATTCGATAGAAAATTTCTTAACAATTTTTTAATAATTTCTATCACGATTCTCAATTAATTTAACATTCGAACAAAACTTCGAACCCAAAACTATTGCTATTTCTATCTATCTATCTATCTATCATTCACAAATCATTGAATTATTCATTCATATTTCCACCTGCTTTACTTTCCCTAAATCCAAGATCCTCTCGTTCGCCAATCTTAATTTTTTTCGTACACGGTCCATTGGCGGCATTGACATTATCGAAACCTTTCATGCACGAAGGGAAATTTATTTTATCGAGGGGGGGGGGAGGGTCAAAGAACGGTTGGCCAATAGGGTGTCACGTGGAAATGTCACGGACAGGCTAAATGTGTATCTAAAAGTGCACGAACAAGGGTAAAAAGAGAAAGAAAGGGTAGGTTGAGAGAAGAGAAAACGATGTTCCCCGGTGATTTGTGGAAAACAAATAATTGTCACCGGTGCCAATCACAGGCCTCGTTGGTCGAATCTTCGAGGGACGGCCACTGTCTCAGGGTTGCTTCTTGATGAAAATCTGTCGATTTATTCCCCGTCGTCCCTTGTTCCCCACGGCTGTCTCGCGCCAGGCTTATATTTAAACGAATAGAGGTTTATCTCCTGGCTTGGCTTCCTTTCTTTTCACCACTTGGAAATGCGGATTCCTGATCCCTTTTACGAGAGGGAAAATTTAAAATTGAATCGTCCCATCTCTTTTGAATTAAACGCGACACCGAAAATAATACTGGAAATTAAATCTGGAAAAAATAACTTCCCAACTTTCGTTTATCTCGAAAATTTTCCATTCCCCTCCCCCCTCAAACATAATATACCCATTTCCATTCCCGCGCACTTACATTCACAAAAATTTAAATTCAATATGAATAATTTAATCAAAAAAATCGCTCGACTCTTCAACGATTAATCGCATCAAAAGATTTAAACGCAAGATTCAAAGATAAATTTTCCGACAAGATATCGATACAAAATAAACGATGATTTCTCTTCTCCCGAAAGATCAATCCCTCTATCGAATCTTGCTGCTCCTTCCCGAGGCCAGAATCGAGGAAAACTCGATTCGTTAGTTAAAAGTCCTTGTTGCACGCGCAACTTTTAAACGGAAGCGGAAACACCGAGCGAAGTTCCGCCTCCGGCTCTCTCTCTCTCTCTCTCTCTCTCTCTCTCTCTCTCTCTCTCTCTCTCTCTTCCCCTATCCGTATTTGTCTCCGGTTATATTACCGCGCCACCAAGCGAAGGATTCGAGGAGAGGAGCAGCAGACGTAATCATCGAACTTCCGAAACTAAAGGACGATCGTTACTCCTCTCGGTTGGACCGAGAAGGAGGACCGTTGCACAACCGTCGGGTCCTGTTGTTCCATCCTCTTCCGCCCGCTTCTTATCAGCGGTCGCAGACATTAAGACGAAGAAAGGAAGAAAGGATGGAAGGGGGAGAGGGGGCACTTGAAAAGGCGGTCGCGGCCTCGACAAAGGACGACTTTCGCGGTCGCCGATAATTGGACGGTTGGGATGGAAAGAGAAGGAGGGAAGGGAAGAGAGAGAGAGAGAGAGGAGGAGGAGGAAAAGAGAGGAAAAAAAATTAAAATAGTCGAGACGACAGGAA
The DNA here is from genome assembly GCF_014066325.1 of Apis laboriosa. Taxonomy (NCBI): domain Eukaryota; kingdom Metazoa; phylum Arthropoda; class Insecta; order Hymenoptera; family Apidae; genus Apis; species Apis laboriosa. The sequence continues at coordinate 4,694,607 of NW_025222129.1, forward strand.
GCGGCGGTGTAGATGATATTCTCTCTCTCTTTCTCTCCCTCTTCCCTGTCGGTTGCTCGGCCACCCCTTAGCGCACCCTTCCCCCTCCTACGTTCCATTCTCTCTTTCTCTTTCTCTCTTATTTACCTATCTCTTTCTCGCGCGCGCGCCAGTTTCGCGCTTATTATCCGAAAGTTCCAAAGTGAAACAGAGTGAAACTCTGTCGGGTGTTGAGAGAACTTTTAACAACGCCACGAAGGCACGAATTCGTGGATGTCTCTTGTGTCACGCTATTGCCACGGGGGATGGAACGTGACGGGGGAGGGGAGGAGGGGGAAAGATTTTGACGGGGGAAAGGAACGGGGTTGTGTGTTGTGAACGGGGGAAAGAAAAGTCGGGAAGAAAGGAGGGGGGGAAATAATGACTGAACGTAAAACGTGTGGAAAGGTGAAGGGGGGAAGTTGTACGTCGGAGGTTGTGATTCGAGTGACGTCGACAAATTGATCATTTTGATTGGAATTCATTGTTGGATCTCTTATGGAAGTTATTTTTACATTTTTTTTTTTTTTTAATTAATCTTAATCTTTGTTATATATTGCTCTCAGTTATAGTATACTTTTGAATATTTCTTTTTTTCTTTTTTTGGGGGGAACTTGATGTTATCGATTTTAATATGTTTCTTTTTAATATATTTAAAGATTTTTAAATATAATTTCGTGACTATAAGTTTTTATCCTCGAGTGTCTTTCCATTTACTGACAAAGGTCTTTTAAATTTTGTTATCGTGCAGGCATTAATTTTAATAACGAAAATAAATAGAATTGTTGTTGTCAATTTTCCTGAGTTTTTTTTTTTTTTTTTACATCGGTACATTTTTTATGTATCGATTGTTAGATAAATATTTTTGAAATCTTTTATAGAAGCGCTATTAGTACAGCACCATATATTGAAAAAAAAAAAAAAAAAGGAAAATGTCACAATATTTATCGTAAAAATATTTTCCAAGCTTTGACTTGATATTGTTACATAAATTAAAACGGCATAGAAATAAATCCAATACGTGGTATTTTATACGAAACAAGGGAACGCGCTTTAGGCAGTTGGCCGGGAACCGATGAAATAGAAATTTATAACGGTAGGGAAAAAAGGAGAGAAAAGAGGAATGGTGGAAATCTGAAAACTCTTGGTGAAACGCGAAGTTTAAATAAATGTAAAGGGAAAAACAAAAGGAGAACCCTTGCGCAGGGGCTGGAAACTGGTAAAAAGGATGGAAAAATATACTCTAACAACTTGGTTGAAAACAAAGAACAAATGATAAAAGCTTCACGGGCGAGAGAAACTTCCTACTTAATAATAATAACGTCATTAGTTAAACGGGCAAAAGTTTTTTTTTTTTTTTTTTTTCTAATCGACGCACCAATGAATTGAAACAACAATACTTTCACCGTCACACAATAAATTTAATAGTTTAAGAAGGAAATCCAGCAATTAAATCGTTCCTCGTCCCGTTCGAAACGCGTTCGAAAACGAATTTCAGGATCTCGACGACAAAAACGGGATAAAACTCCAAGGTGTAAACAAACGGATGGAACGAAGAAACGCGTTAAACGGGGAAAGAAGAAAACGCGTTTCTCGAGAATAAAAAGGGAAAAATGAATGGAGGGAGGGAGGGAGGAAAAAGATGAAAACGAAGGGAGAGGAGAGGAGAAACTGGCAAGGAAAGGAGAAAGAGAGAATTCAGAGAAGAAGGAAGAGGAGACTGGAGAAGGAGAGGGGGTATAGCGAAAGAAGAGGAAGTTTTATTTCAACGAAAGCTTGGCGGAGGGGTGAAAGCGGCAAGGACAGACGGAGGAAATACATAGCCGGATAAATACGAGGGGTTGCGATTCCTCTTTTCTGCTCCTCTTGTTTCCACTCTGATCTCCCCCTCTCTCCCTCTCTCTCCTTCTTTCGCTCGAAAACTCATCCCTTTCCGCTTCTATCGTATCCGAAGTGGCTTGTCGAGCGGCGACAATGTCGCATCGATTTTATCAAAAGTCCAAACACATCCGATTAAATTCAGTTAGGTGGACGTGTAGACGGACGCCTTTTGAATCTTTATCGAGGTTGGATATATATGTATATGTATATATATATACGTGAATACATGTAGAGGGGATGTATTCCTTAGCGGCTGAAATGGATGTCTGGAAATGGTTGGAATTTCGGCGAATTAGCGATCTCGAAGACAAGCGTTCTCGAGTCGAGTTTTATTAGAAATTCGACGACGAGAGCAGTTCCACGAGAGCCTTTTAATCGAAACGATAGTATTCGTGAAAGCAGCTTGCGTGCAAACACGTTCCGCCGTGCTGTTGCGTTTAAATTTGTTGATTAAATGTATACGTTAGAATTTGTTGTTCGAGAAAACCGTTTAATCCTTTCGTGCACGGGATAATAAAAACGAAAAGAAAAATTTAAGAGGGATTTTAATTTTAAATATGTTTTCGATCGAGTATTCGTCCAATTTTGTTGAAACGAATCGATCTCTTGAGAAATTTTGTATCTCGCGTATTATAGATATTTTTAATTTCGAAGCTACTACTTCTTAGTAGTTTCCCTTCGAAAGATTTTCTATTATTTGATACCTCGGAAGCTTCAATCTTCAAAGCTTCTTTCCACTTTCTTCTCTCTTTTCGAAAAATTTCTCTATACCGAGTCATCGTTCGAAGTTCCCACTTTTTATTTCTTAACCGTTTCTCTTCCGAATTTCCCTCCTATAGCACAAATTTTTGCAGCTGAATTATCATAATTAAAATTTCCCGGTCGAAAAGAAATTTCATTAGATATATCTTCTTTCCAGTTTTCTGGAAATTATCAAATAAAATTGTCCTTCTAAAAATGTAATCGTTGTTCAAACTTCAAACTTCAAAACAACGAACTCTGGTTTCGAAGTCGTTCCCAAAACCGTTATTTCGGGTTATTTAGGTATTCAACTGGCGATGTTGAACAATTATTCACTTCGCGGTGGATGGTGACACTCAGTATCCAACTTTATTTTCAGTTACTACGCGTCCACCGCTTTTCCACCCCGTTTGGCGCCACCATTGAAGAGACCCCGGCTGATGCCACCGGCTCGATCCCAACATCCTAAACAACAGAAGCAACAACCCGCCACGAACACGGCAACTGTACCCGATCTGAATCAACTTAAAGTGTATAGTAAGTATGGTCGACTATTTTTTTGTTTCTTTTTATATACACACAGGTTTTTTAATTCATTGGAGAATTGCTAAATTCTTTAAATTTACACACAGGCTGTCGATATGTCCGCGTCAATTGGTAATTGAAATATATTGGAATGTTGATTCTAGAGATCGAATGTAAAAAAATTTTTTTTCTTTTTTTAATTATATCGTTATATCGTAAATATTTAATATCTTTTGTCGAAACGATTCTCTTTTTTTTTTTTTTTTTTTTAATATATATATATATATAATATTTCAAATAATTAAAATATAAAAGCACACATTCCGTGGTAATATTTTAAACATTAATTCGAGGATAATTATGTTCGAAACTTAATTCACGTTTCAAACGTGTCTAACAAGTTTTACTTTTCACCGTGGCTAATCGCATCAGCTAGCTATTCAATTTCAAACAGCAAAGGAAGAAAGAAATTATCCTTCATTATTCTCCTTAATAAAACGAGAAGCGGAGATATATACTTCAATATTCCCGGTCAAAAGTCGAATTAATTCTCAACTTCAAAGTGATCGGCGTACAATTATTCCGGAATAAGATTGTAAGACAAATTGGGAACGAAGAAATAATAATGGCACGAGACAAGATCTTTGAATTTGAATCAAACTAAATATATCGAATTTTGCATCGTCGAAAATTAAATTTTAAATTTCTTCCAAGTTATCTTATCTTTGTTCACTTGTTACACTTTTAAAAAAAAACGATCAAAGTCAAAAAAAGATCGACTCCTCCTCCTTCTGATAAAAATCTGATGAAAAACAATTCGCGATTAAACAAGAAAGATCGAACGTGAATGGAAACCAATTCGCAATTTCCACGTTGCAGGCAACCCGGATATCCTGATCTGCGGCAATTGCAGGGAGATGTTTACGGATCTGGGCGAGTTGCTCGAGCACAAGCGGAATTACTGCAAACTGCGGTTCACATGTAAATGTCACACCTTCAATGGAACAGCTCCAAGTACGTACTCGAAAGAAAGATCTACTCTCTTTCCCTCGTATACATATATATATATACATACAAAAACGGGTTAAAAACGATCGCTTTGGATGGTGCGAATTCCGCTACGTTCTCCATTTCTCTAAGATATTTCTTTAAGAAATTTTTCAATAAAAAGCACCTAGAGCTTTCATCGAAATTCGAGGGTGGAGCCGTTGTTTGGAAACACATACCAATCCCTCTATTTTCCTCTTCCCCCTCCCTCCCCTCCTATTCTTTCTCTAAGTTATCCTTATCGCGTTGATGTTGAATAGGCCGAAATGTAAAAATGAAATTCGAATCTTGGAATCCCCTTGGAGTCGATTTCCTTTTTCCATTGAAGCAACGGAATTGTATCCTTGAGTTTTATTCGCAGCCGCGTTCGGTTCAAAGGCTAATCCCGCTATTTGGTTAGATGGAAAGCGTCGTTGCTCGACAAATTTGCAAGGGATTTTCTTTACCCTCTGCTGATGCTTTGCAAAGTTGTTTCTTCCTGTTTTACGTGTATCGAGTGTACTTTGAGAAATATTGGGGGTAAAGAAAAGGTAATTGTGATGTAATGGATCGTGTGAATTATAGGAAGAAGAAGTTTTGTAAGGGAATAATTTTTCAATTTGACATTTGATATTTTGAGCAAGGTTTATATGGTTATATAGAATAGAGTGTAATAGTTTTGCAGGCAAAAAGCATAAGATCTTAAAAAAATCTTAGGATACTTGCAAAATTAAAAAAAAATATTAAATTTGGATAAAAATTGATGATTTTGATTTTCAAACTTTGAAATTATTTATTATTTATTTTTATCTTAAATAGCTAATAATAATATTTCATTTTCTAAATTAAAAGCTACTGTAATTAAGTCTTAAGACTTACATCTTATTATTATATTTTTAGATTTTTTTCTTTTTTTTATGTATGTATTTTTAAAAAGATTTAAAGCCACACACACACAAATATACATGCTAACTTTTGACAAACAACACATGTGTAAATTATTACCAAATATAATACTTTCATGTTTATGTTCCAAGGAGATTCTACAACAGCTCTGCTATGCGTTCTCTGCAAGGTATCGTTCCCTTCAGCATGGGAATTGATGGTTCACGCCCAGGCAGCTCACATGATCAACATTTACGAGTTGGGAACCCGACCCCAAAGCCCCAGATCCGCTCCCAGCCCCCCTCAGAGTCCAAGCCAACATCAGAAGGAATCATCACCGTCACCTCAAGATTTTCAGGTAAGTTTCTGACATATCACAGATAAATATATTTTATTTCTCCTTCACTTGATTTCATTCTTTCAAAGTAATATATTATTATTTGATAAATATATAATAATACTCAAGAAAATGTGTAATGACATTTTCTTCAAATGCAACTTGTTCATTAGTTAATTAATTAGAATTTATTGAGATTGCAAAATTAAAAGGAATGAAATAAATTTTTATAATATTCTGTATATTTGTATACTACTTCAAATTTAAAGTTATTTTTATTATCAAATTAAATTAACGTTCGAATTATTTATGATTCTTGATAATTCTTGAAAATTTTATCAACATATAAATCTTGTTAACATTCGATATATGATTTACATTTAATTTCGATATTTGTCAATCTAATATATTGAATGGTAAAAATAAAACTTGTACAGAAGGTAAATGCAATACCGAAATTGCGAGATACACTAGTCGTAAAAATTTCCTCCTCGTTTTCATCAACGAAAAATAGAAAATAAAGAAATCAAAAGGGAGGGAAAAAAAAAAAAAAACAGCGATATTCGAAGCACGGCCAATGGAAATTAAAAGAGGCGCACAACTGTTAACTGATACTTTATATGTAACGTGAAAATTAAATTCCCTAAAGGAAAAGTAATTTCACCCTGATGGATTTTCCTCTTTCGTTATTTTTGTTGGCCCGAAATGTGAAATAGCGAACGATGACTGCGCAATCTTATCAGAATGAACAAGCTTGGTTGGAGGGTTTGAAAAGAAAATACGACGTTCTCTATTCGCTCTAGCTTTAATTCCAGGAATATTTCTAGACTTATTTATAGCCGTCATAATCGCGCAAATTCACCCACCAATTGGAATTTTCATCCTTTATTCGCGTATAAGTGGAAATTTTTCGATAGTCTTTCTATTTTTTTCTTTTTTTTTTATTTATATATAAAAATACACATAGTGAAAAATCTCAGTGAGGTAAATACGATATTGAAAGGAGTTTCTCACTTTCTTTGAGAGGAATTCATTTAGTATTGCTCAATCGACTGAACGCGAAGAAAAATGATGGAGGGAATAATGGATTTACTTCGGTCGAAAATTGTGTCGATCGAGAAAGCTTTTAAAGTAGAATATCTTCAATGAAGAAATTAAGAAAATTGTTGAATTGTTTCCGATAATATTTTCCAAACGCGAGGAAAAATAAATAGAATTTAACTTGTGTCAGATTTGTATCAAATTCTATGGACGTGGTTTTTTTAAAATTAAATTAGAATATTTTGATAAAACTATAAAAAAAAAGAAAAAAAAATACAAATTTACGATAGAAATAATAAATTTCGTTAGAGTCGAGAATATTTGTCTTTCAAAACTCGATAAAGGAAATTTTTAAAATCAATTATTAAAATAAATTGAAACATCGTGGAAATAAATGAAAAATATTTTCAATGAATATCTTAAAAAATCGATCTTGAAAAAGATAAAATGTAATATAACTTGCTGGAAGAATTTCTGTGAGCTATGTAAAACTGAAACTCAAATACGTCGAACAGGAAGCAATAATAACAGTGGCAGTCAATTTAAACAATATAAGTTTTCTGCAGTAAAGGGTGGAAACACGGGAAATCGTAATATCGTGAGGAGGCAGGGCTCTCTGAGTGCTTAAGACAAGGCTATGAACCGGGGGAATGAAACTCTGTAACAAAAGAACGAAATCCTGTCGCCGTAGGGAACGACGTACAACTTGGAAAAATATTACTTCATCATATGTTTCTCTGTCGATATGTCAACTCCAGGGTGAAGGTATATCAGGATCGAGCTATCAGGCAATCGGAACTTTTGTTTCGGATTTCACCGTTCAAGAGTCTCATTATTTTCACTCTTGCTACTCGCCACTCTTATTAATTGCGTCGAATGTGTGATTCTTTTTGACTCTTAGTAAAAAGAACAATTTTTCTCTTCTCTCTTCTTTTTTTTTTTTCCCCTCTCGTTTTTCTATTAATTACAGAGAAGGGAGAGAAGGTTTCAATTTATTAAATCTCGATTATAAGCATTTTCTTTCATTCACTTTATTTAATTTACGTGTTTTGGTAAATTTCTGAAATTTAAATATTAAATTTCCATTTTGTAAATTTGAAACAAGATTGGATGTGTTTTTTTTTTTATTAATTTTTAACGTAATTTAAATGAGAGAAGACTGATAAAACTTAAATATATTATCACTGAAATTTCCATTTTGAATTGCTCTAATTTGAAATTTAGAATAAGATTGTAAATGGTACTTGAATCTCGATTATCTTGAATACGATCTTCCAATTAAACCGATCTAATTAAGTCCAATTATAATATAATGAAAGTTCAGAGAATGATATTTCAGAATGGTTAATTCAATTCGAAGATGAATTTTTGAGAACAATGTAATAACGATTAAAAAGATATTTGACAATAAGATTCCATGAACGTTCGTTAAAATTGATTTTAACTCGTTTTTATTTGATTTTATTATTATTTGATTCATTCCTATGATGCGAATGAAAAATCTCTCTCTATATCTAATAAATAATATCGTATATACATATATTAATTTCTACGATAATAATAAATAAGATAAATAGTACATATGATATTCTTCTAATATATGCAATAAACAATGCACTATTTATAATACAAGCAATGTGTAATAGCGCATCAGAGAGATATGAAGAGAATTAGATGAAAAAAATGAGAAAGTAATATATAGATTCCGCTTTGGTTAGCCAACTGGATAAAGTAAGTAGAGCTCGAGTACGATACGCGTTGGACTAGGAATATCGCTTTACTATGACAGAGTACAAAAGAAAAGTGGAACAGGTCAAGTCAGAGGGCTCAATTGATCACGTACTTTCGATTCTTAGGGATATTTTTATATGCGATATCCTTTGTATAAATTTATTCGCGCATTGCTCGATGTATCTTACAATTTTTTTTTTTTTTGGAAAATTTCGAGATATATTTTATGGAAATATTATTTTATTATTTTATTATTCGGTGATACGTGAATTTATATTTATAATATTAATATTTTTATTGCGCATTATTATTTGAGATGATCAAATATTTGGCAATATAAATTGTTTGAAAATTTATTTTATTGTATATACTGTTTATTATTATTATGTATTAATTAATGATTAAATTTATCATGAAATTTAAGTCAGTTTATTTTTCAATTGTTTCAACAGGAAACCAAAGCATCAGATTATGAGGAACGCGCGGAAGAAGAAGATCTGGATGGACACGAATTATTGCCCTCCCCTGACAGTGGTAAATCAACAGACAACGAGGCAGCTTTGTCACCGATTAAAATACGATCTGATGTAAATGGACTGGACCACGAAGAATGCGACGAGTTGATCCACGTTGAGAACACTACACAAGCTTGCATCATGCATGCCCTCAGCATTGTAAGTATTTTTACGTTTCATTTCATTTCCAATTCTCCAATATAAATTTATTGGAATTTAGTTACTTTTATCGCAAATTATTAAAATATTCTATATGAAATTCAATACAATTGAATTTGTAGAATTTTTATATAAATTTTTCTTTTTCTCTAAAATTTAAGACCCCTAAACTAATCAAGATTGTGGAGAAACAAGTTTTTGCAACAATATTTTTAACGTGTAAAAGGAAAAAGTGTCGAAAAGAATATTCTTCGGGATCAAAATAAAATTCCATCGTATTCCTTTTGAAAAGGAAAAGCAAACATGAAGTAATAGAATTCGAGAAATATTGGTTTGATCCACAATGCATTTATTATGAACATTTGTATAGACGTGTAATATTCGGGCGTTCACGGGTGGATAAATTAAATTCCAACTGAATTCCCTTCTTTCATCACAACCCTGTATTTATTAATTTTATATTCAGTGCGCGCCGCACCAGTTAAATCGAATATAAATTCGTATTAATTTTTATATCATATTACAGATTACCAATTGTAACAGGCTCCCATAGTAATCTGCTCCCTTCGAAATCGGAGTAATTAATGAAATCGTATAAAAAATCTTTACATCCACTAGCGATATAAATTTTTAATTTAATGGGAATGAAAATTAATTGCATTCCATTAAACATTATTACTTTATACGTTAAATTTTAAATCTGATTCTTTTTACGTTCTATTTAATTCGTTTCACTTTCTATCATAATTTTATATTCTATCCGTCGCAAAGATTTCTTCCATCACAAATTTTCTCATCAACGTATCGACATTATTTTATTACGTTTTACTCTCTAATTTTCTATTTTATCCCTTTTCTCACAAAATTCTCCACCAGAGAACTTTGCAACTTTCCACAATTCTTAATTTTTCCTATTCATCCTTCCATCTTTCCACAAAATTTCTCACTTTCTTCAACATATCAATTCACCAAGCAACAATACTCAATTACCTATATTATCAATCAAAATAAAAACTTTTGCAACATCATATCACGATGTTAAGACAAATATCATTCTCGATTGTCCAATCTCTTCATCTCTATGCTCTCTCCATTAAAATCGATAAAATGACAATAAGAATCGTTCGATGACGAATATCATCCCCCGGGCATCTTCGTAAAAGTATCAACATCCCGAGAAACCCTTTCCCTTCGTCGATAAATCACGCCAAGGCCTCTCGAATGCGTCCACCACGTTTCAACCATTTCGATTTCGCATTCGTGAGGAGACAATCATTGGCAAATGGCCGCGCGAAACCATCGTATCCGTGTAATCACCGCGCGTAAACGTGTTATTACTTTCGTGATCGAAGATTCTCGAAGAGCTGCACTCAAGTTACGTCGTAACACACGCACGAAAAAATTCATTGCGATTTTCGCTGTGGAACGGTGGACTCCACGTAACCGTGAAACGTTTTCGATTTATTTTTAACGCGTCTCCCGAGGATATCGAAATTTTTTTCTTTTATTTTTAAGGCAATTGGTATTGGAAATGTTTTATTTGCAGATTGAAATTTTTATCAATTGCATTGTAGAATTTCTGATCAAAAGATATTGGAGTAATTGTACGAGTTTTTTTTTTTTGTTTTGTTTTGTGAATTTAAAATTGGAGGAAATGCAAGTGAGCCTGGATTTTTTAAATCGAATTGTTTTTAGAAAGTTAGAGATTATGGATATATTCATATTTCCCAGTGATATATTATTTTGTTAAATTTATACGTCAAAATGATGTGACGTATTATAATAAGAATAAAAGAATGTAGTAATAATAATGAAAATTCATGCCACATTAAAATGCACATTGATGAGCTATAACACATTATAAGAGTTAATTCAAAATAATGAAACTTGATTGTTGAAATAGAAATTATTTTTGTTAAACGTACAGTAACAATTGTAGTTTTATTTGTGGAAACAACTTCGTTCGAAAATCATCTCTCATAAATTTCCATTTCATTTTGTATCCCTCCATTAAAAACATCTCTAATTATTCAGAATAATATATTAATTTAAATTTTATCACTCTTTCAAATTCAAATATTGTTTTAAATATTTACAATAATATTTATTACAAATATTCGTTCCTTTTTATGTTGCAGGACTCGTCCTTGGAACTAAACTCTGACACAAACTCGAGGGGAAGTTCTGGCCCAGTCATGGCGTTGACTAATGGATCCTTGTCTGCGAAGGAATAAGTCGAAGAGGAGAGAGAGGAAAAAAAAAAGAAGAAGAAGAAGAAGAAAATTAGCCATTGCAACAAGGTTTTCCCTATCCAAGGGATTCCCTGTACCAACGCGCCACCAATGAGACATATCGATCTCCTTTTAAGGATAACACACCCCTCTGTATATAGCTTAAATGCCTAACAAATAATTCAGGGTCGTCTCATGCCAGATCTGGGACCTATTTTGGCGAATTTAGTATCGATGGATCTCGAATCGTTCTGAGGATTCGATCAACGGGAAAGATTTAAAGCGTTTCGCTTCCATTTACGTCCATCTCATCGATTAATCCTCTTTCTTCCCCTCCCTCCTCCTTTCCTCATTCTTCTCATATGCTCTCACTTCTTTCATAGAATCTAGTCTCGAAGAGAAATCGCTTTTGGCGAGTTTCTTCCTACTCGTGTAAATGGAAACTTCGATTTCTTTATTTTCTCTCCTCTTTATCCTTTTCTTTTTCTCTCTTTCTCTCTCTCTCTCTCATTCTCCCAAATTCTTTTTTAATTTCATCATTCGCCAAAATATATTCGCGGTTTGAAATTTACAGCCAAAATCGAATAACTTCCGATAGAATTCGAGGAACACGTAGAAAACGAGAAATCTAGTCGATCGAACATTTTTGAAAATTTTTTCTAGTCATCGTGTTATTCCTTGTCTGTGATACGATTATTAATATCTTCGTTAACGATTTCGTGGGAATAATTGTGGTACGTTGTTTTGCGTTGTATTGTACAGGATTGGGCAATTTTTATTTAATGAAATGTTACGTGGAAAATAAATTATTTAAGAAATTTTTATATTATGTATAACATTAGAACTAAGCTAAACAAGTAAAATTCCTTGTATCTGCAATTATCAAATATATCAATAGATCACAAAAAAAATGAATATTTTTTTCAGATAGGAATATACAATTATATCTATCACTTATTACTTTTACAATATTTGCTTCTATAATTCTAATTATCTATGTATAATCTGATCAATATGTTATAATAGTTTCATCGTTTAATTTATCCACAAATTATCATTATTCAAACAATTGAAATGCCACGTAACAAAATTATTTCAATGCTCAATCCTGATAGAATGGAAACTTTTGGGAGATCCGTTAAAATTTGTCCATTCTTCTATTCCCTTCCCTCGCGAGATTTTTTAAGTAGTAGCCACGGAAGGATTCCTAAAGTAGGGTGCAACGTTAATGAATTCTTTTTCTAGCGTCGTTGAGAAATAGATGAAAACCAGGCCGTCCGTTTGTGGTAGCGTTTTATGAAAATTACAGGTAGTCTTCCGACAACCCGGACGTGGGATCGCACAGTAACGAATGTCCACACACATTCTCTCTCTCTCTCTCAGAATTAGTTAATTAATCGCGTTCCTTTTTAATTCCCCGAAGAAACCTTTCGTCTGGATTTTACTCTTTAAAGACTCTACTCTTCCATCACCAGTGGATCCAAGATTAACTCGATCCAAGTAATAAGTAATAAGGTTGACGTCGTGTATATATATGTGTGTGTGTATGTATGTATGTATGTGTGTGTGAATATGTAGGGATATTAAAAATTATTCATATCTTTGACGATGAGGAGAAAGACGATGATGGAACATCTTTATACGACAATTACGAGAGAGAAAAGAATATTCGTTGAAAATTCAATTCGATTTTGTTATTCGATATATGATAAAAAAAATGAAGGAAGAAGGAGGTTGATAAAAAAAGGAAAGAAGGAGGGAAGGATGAAGGGAAGGAGGTAAAGAAAGATTTTTTTCATAAATTCTATTTTTTTCATCGATTTATCTCGGTGTGGTTTTTTTTAAAATGAACCATTGGAGACAGAAATATGAAATTATACGTCTTCCCTTGGCGCACGGATGAAGTTCGTTTAATTTACAATTAATTTAAAAGCTTAAACGGAGTTTGCCTTTCACAAGGTTGAATAATGTTGAACAATTCTGGTGTGGAGGAAGGGATGGAACACGTTTATACGACAATTGAGAGAAAAGAGGTATTCATTGAAAATTCAATTCGATTCTACGATATACGATAAAGGAGGAGAGTAATAAAGAGGTAGAGGAAGGTGATAAAGGAGAGGAGGAAGAGAAGGATGACAAGAAGAGGAGAGGGGGAGGAGAAGAGAAGAGTGATAAAGAGGAAGAGGAACATAAAAAAGACTTTTTTCCGCGTCCCATTTTTTTTTTTCATCGGTTTATCTAGCCGAGGTTTTTTAAAATAAATATTGGAAACAGAAATATGAAATTATTCGCTTATTATTTCTCTTGGCACAGATGAAGTTCGTTTAGTTCACAATTAGTTTAAATGCTTAAACTGAATTTGCGTTTCACGAAGTTGAATAATGTTGAATAATTCTGGTAAAGAGGAAGAAATAAAATATGTTTATACGACAATTAAATTACGAGAGAGAAAAAAAGTTCGAAAAATTCAATTCGATTTTACGATATATGATAAAAGAGAAGAAGAGGAGCAGAGTGATAAAAAAAAAAGAGAAAGAAGAAAACGATAAAAAAAAAAAAAAAGTTGGATAAAGAAGAGAGGAGGAAGATGATAAAAAGGAAAATGGAATGGATGAAAGGAAAAAAGGAAGAAAAAAGGGAAGGAGAAAGAAAAAGATAAAGATTTTTTCATCTTTCTACTTTTTCATTTTAAAAAAAACATTGGAAATAAAATATAAAATTATATCCTCTTCCATCCATAGCATATGCATGAAGTTCAATTTATAATTGATTTAAAAGCTTAAACTAAAGTTTATCCTTCACAATTGAATAACGTTGAACAATTCTGATACTGTTTAAATTTATGAAGATAATTTTAAAGAGTAAGAGAAAGAAATGGTATCGATCTTGCTGTGCGATCTCCGGGGTGCAGTCTTTGTCTATTTAATTACGACCAAATGAAAATTTTGTTTTCTTTTTTTTTTTTAATTTTTTATTAAAATTGATATGGACAATGAAATATATATTCGTAATAAATTCGTAAAAAATTTATTTCATTAAAATTTTATATGATTAAGTTTTTTAAAGTCACTCTCGAGAATATTTGTGCAAGAATAACTTTTAAAGTAATATTGATTTACAAAAAAAAAAAAAAAAACTCTCTCGAAAATTTTATTCTCAAATGGATCAACATTTTTCTAATAATTTTAATTTTTTCAGTAAATAACAAATACATTTAATCGCTACATATTTTCAATGTAAAATTGCAATCAAAAAAAAAAACAATTTTTTTTACTCATATGGTCCTAATTCTATGGTCAGAGTCTGAGAAAAAGTATGATTGTAAATAAATCGATCCGTTTTCCGTAAATCTCTAAGCTCGGTAACAAAAAAAAAGTGGATTGGTTCTCGGTCGGGCATGTTAATCGTCAACGCTTAATTACCATTTAGGACGTTGTAAATATTCGTGTAACCTTAAGTTAGCGGTAAAGATGGTAGCCGTTACGTTTCCTAGGATTAATTAGGAAAAAGGAAAACCTTGAAACGCTTTAAATCGCCAATTGAAACGATCCTCATTCTCATCCCGGACTAAATTCTCGATCTCGTCGATACATAAATTTAGCCTGCTGATTTCATCATTCGATGCTGATTTCAGCTCATTCGAGCTGACCGCTATGATGCATATGATATTTAAGATTTTTTTTTTTTTTTTTTTGACTCCGTTCAATTTCTCGTCGACCTCCC
>NW_025222129.1:4709472-4731273 GCF_014066325.1 Apis laboriosa
TAAAAAAAAAAAAAAAAGGAAAGAAAAAAAAAAATAAAAAAAAATAGAAGATGAAAGAGAAGAAGAAATTCTATTGTAATTTCCACGATAACAAATAAGATCCATCAATAATATTCGAGAAGTTTGATTTTGTAGAGTGGACAGTGAACGGTAGAATGGGGAAGAAAAAAAAAAAAAAAGAGAGAATACACACGACAGAAAAAAAAAAAGTGTGGGTTTATTAAATCGCGAGGAAAGAGATATACGGTTAGCATATCAAACGTGTATTTTTGATGAGAACGTGTGTGAATGCGGTTTCTTTTTTCTCCGGCGAGAACGAACAGAGGCAAGCATCGTCCAATTTAGTATAATTGATTAGAGGAACGAGAAATCTACTTAACGGTTTTATTATTGGTATAAAAAATGGTTCCGTCGCGTCGTGAGCAAAGGCGACGTGCAAAGGATAATGGTATCGTTGGACACGTGTTGGATACGATTATCGTTGATGATATTCGATGTATCGTGATTGCACGTTCATTGAGAATAATTTTATTTCTTTGTGGTAGAAAAAAAAAAACGTGTACGAGAAACATGTGATGAATATCGTTCTTTGATGAATCAATTGTATCCATATGTATATTCTGAAAGAGATTATTAGATATTTAAAAGTATCTATATATGTATATGATTGTTTGTGTTAATTTATTTACGTATACGGCAACGAGTTATTTTGTTTTATCAAATTCAATATTTTTCACGCGTAGTTGTACCAGATGTGTAAATTGATTCGATGCCGTTTTTAAAAAAGGATTAAAATTTTATCAAGCGTCATTTATGTAAAATACATAGTTTTTTAAGTTATTTAAATTTAAAATAAATAAAGGCATCGAATTAAATTATACAAGGGAATTATGTAACAAGGGAAAATTTTTCATACATTTCATTGTTAATTTATCGTGTATAAATTTTCCAAAAATTCTATATTATTCGTCAAATAATTCTATATTATTAATCAAACGTATTCTAAAGTTACAGATTCTTCCTTTCATTATGCGTAGTTCAAATGAAAGGAAAAAAAAACTTACGATTAAAACTTACTTATAATTTCAATCAAATATGTATATATATATATTTATTTCATCTTTGTTTCATCGATTGTTTTCAATTTTATTGGAATAAATCGGTGAACGAATAAAAATGGACGTGTACTTGCAACGAAAAATGGAATGAACTTTATAGGTATCATTATACGTTGTACGTCGTAAAATGCTATCACTCTAAATATCCAGCTGATATATCCTGGACACACCGAAATAATAAGAAATGCTTCGACTCGATTCACAACGATCGATGTTGTTTGATTAAAAAGAGAGAAGAAGATACTAGGGCTGCGAATATCCGTGCGTGTCGTTTCAGATTTCGTGCAGAATTCTATTTCTCTCTCGTATATGTAGTATATAACGAATCTGTAAAGAAACGTGTATGGATTTTGGTTAATTATAACGCATCTACCGAGGCCGATGATAGGATACGTATAATGGCATGATCGATATTCGTTTACCTTGAAACAACAATCTCCAAGATGAATCTAAGACACCATTACTGAACGTTCAATCGAATAAACGTGTAAAATAATTGTTGATGATGATGAGTGAACATAGAACAAAGAGGGGAAATAAATCAAAGAATTCTTCAATAATAGAAATATTCCATTGGCTGTTTCATAAGATGTACTTGTGGTGTGGTTTCAAGGTATCAACAGACTTGGCTTGTAAAGATTAAGAAACGTTTTCATTATATTTATATTTTATAAGGATACGCGGGTTTCACACATATGCTCTGCAAATTTCTCTATGCATATATTTATTATCGTAGGCGTATATATATTACATACATATATATATATATATTATTTACATAATTAATTACGTGTATCTATTATTATAATAATTGTAATATAATTATTGTAATAGAATTGGGATGAAATAGCCGGATGGAATGCATAAGTATGATGAATCGCGTCAGGATCACCATGCGCGTCGTATCAATAATGAATTATTTACGTATTATCGATACGATGCAGGCAACATTGATTATGTGTATTTGTACCATTTATACGGGTCATTATTATTATTATTATTGCTATTATTATTATTATTATTATTATTGTTATTGTTATTATTATTATTATCATTATTATTATTATTATTTATTATTATTATTATTATTATTATTATTATTACTATTATCATTGCCATTATTTAATGATATACATATTCGCATATACATTTTGAATATTCGAACAGTAATGATACGGTCTGTCTTTAGAAGAACGCGTGAGATTTGTTTGCATTTGGAGCAGGGATATTTTTCACGTGATTCCATTGTAATCGTGCAAACACGATCAAGGAAGAGAGTTGCGGATAAGTTCGACAGCCCTAGAACGATAGAAATCAAAATCAATGGTCTCTCTTGTTTCTACGTGAAAATTTTAATGTTAACGTGTATAAAGCTTGTTTTTTTTTCTCTCTCTCTCGTGTAATTATCCATTATAAAAATGTTATATAACGTTCGATCGATTTTTTTTTAAATTACTTAAGAGGAAACTTCTTTGTTTTTAGATCGCATTGTAAACATTAGAACAAGAGTATATTGCGTTTCTTTATTCAAGATAATTTTTTTTTTTTTTTTAATACGTACGTAAGTGATTCGATAAAAATTCTTCACAGTTTTCTTATCTTACAATTACAAAGTTATCAACTTCGGATAATCATCGCTATGTTTGTGTCACGTTGATAATTTGAAGAAGAAGAAAAAAAACGATTATTTCTTGAATTAATTCTACTCTCGTAATTATCTCAAGTAGACGAATTTTTTTTTTTTTCAATTAAGAATAATTAATTTAATTTTAATACAGTAATGTGTACGAGAGAGATTAAATTACTAGATATCGTGGTTCGACGAATTTTCAATCATATCACATTACATTGCAAAATTTGCATTGCAACCACAAAAGAAGCACTGATCGTGATAAGATGACAAGCTGGATTCTTAAATTGACGAGGAGATGCGTTACCCTTAGCGATGTGTAGATTAAGCTACCTTAATCATTTATTAAAGAGTGGTCTATATAGTTTATCCGTATTCACCGACTATATCCGTAAAAAAAAGAGAAAAAAAAATAAAATGACTACGAGTGTGAAAGGCAGAGAGAGAGAGAGAGAGAGAGAGAGAGAGAGAAAGGGAGGGAGTGAAAGAGAAAGAGAGAAAGAAAATCGTCATCAGCTGATAAAAGAATGAAGAAAAATTATAATGTCGATCGATTTTGTTCTTAATAAAAAAAAAGGAAAGGAGGGGGGAGAGAGAACTTCGAAAACTCGGCCGCTTTTCTTCCTGCGTTTTTTTTCTTCGTAAGAGAAACCAAAAATGGAGGGGAAAAAAAAAAGAAGGATACATTTATCTATGTTAAGTTAACGACTAGATCTTAGAAACGAGAGTTATTTGTTCATAGTCCTATAAATACATATATATATATTATATATATATGAACAATGTTTTATGGATCATTATCATCTGAATAAAAAAAATACGTTAAGTCTTTTAATGGGCTCGATGATTGATTGAATACGATGATTTTTTTGACTCTTTCTGTACTCTGAACTGGAAAAATCAAATAAAATCACACGAGATCATCGAAATAATTTTTTAAGTTGTGCCAATATTTATATATATTAATTTCTTCATGACTAATTAGCAAACACAAACTGCAATTGCCGCTGATAAAATCAACCGATCCATCACGATTTCTTCAACCTCATCAATCTCGTACCTCTCAAGATAACACTTATCCTCATCCAAGCTTTAATCTTTATTTAAACCTTACTTGACAGACATTATTACAGATAACATTTCGATATCGTTCGATCAAAGAAGTAACGCGTAATAAGCTATTAATTAATCTCATAAGAAAGTAAAAAAAATATATATCAGAAGCTATCTTCCGAAAGGAATACAAATTCAAACAACCTCTCTTGTTTCTTTTCTTCGAATCTAACATCGATCGTCAAAGAGAAAAATAAAAATTTCCACATTTTTTACGAAACGATATACAATTATAAAAATAAAAATTCATGCCTTCAAAATTGTCTCCAAACCAATTACTCGAAAAAATCGAAATTAGAAAAAATAATCCAATCCAAAAATAGTTTGTGATTAGACTGGAAGGTCGCATCGATCACCTTTTGATTCCAAGAAACGTGAAGGCCCCAGATTTGGACACGGCCACGAGAGTGGCTCGTTATAGAAAAATTTCACGACCCAGTGCCCTCAGCCGTCGAAATGAGCTCTCGTCTGTGCTCGAGCCTGTTGGTAATGAGTCTGTTGTTTCTCCAATTAGACCGAACACGAGACCAGCCAGGGTAGGAATAAGAGAAAAGGAGCTTGGGCACGATACAAGGCCGGCTCTACGCGCTAAGTGTTCCACTTCAGCCCGACCAAATCCTTCAGCATCCGCCTCTCTTCTGTTTTCCCTTCAGGCCACTCTCGGTTTCGCGCAGTGGCCACCTAAAAACGCGGGAAAAAAACTGAAAGTGGATGCAGAAAGGGGGTTGTACACGACACCGAACAATGACTATTTCGTTTCACGGATGAAGAGCTAACAGGGAGAGAAACACGCGCTTTTAACCATGAATTTTTCATCTTTTAATCGTAAATGTAAACGTCGGTTCTCGACCGAATTTTTTCTTTCTTTTTCTTTTTATTTTTCTTTCTTTTTTCCTTTCTTCTCTTTTTTTTTTTTTTTTTTTTTTTTCTTTATGGGATCATAAGCGCATTGTGGGTCAACGAGAGACTTGAGAGAAACCTAAACGAGCAATTATTGTTATGGGAACACTGGATGCGGCTTTCCTGCCTTTCTTGCCTGGCTAGTGGCTTTTGTAGATTACGAGTAATTGGCAGCACTGTTGACTACGGTTCCTGTTCGCTCGAGTTGGTTTTGTACTACTGATTTCGCGGACTTAAACTTACTTAGCTTGGCCTGGCTCTTCGTATCTGGCTCTGGTATTATAGTATGGATTAGAAGAGTCGTTTTGATTGGTAGTAATCGGTAATTTTAATTTTGTATTAATCGAAATATCTCGAAATTGCGAAAGAATTGGAAATTTCATTCATGTGTCTAATTTAAATTTATCTGTCTTTCTATTTAAAAATAATTTTACATTTTGAATGAAATTTGAAAAAATGAAATACTTGAAATAAGCAATTTGTAATTCCTTAATTATATACTGTACAAAGGATAATGTAAAAAAAAAAAATCAATGAATTTAAATTTATCTTTCTTTTTATTTAAATTTGTATAATTCTGAATTTGAATAAAAATTTCAGTCGAATAAGTTTATAATGAAAAAATTACATTACACATTATCATCAATCGCATCGATTTTAATACAAAATGGAAATTATTATTTAAACTTCAATTTATCCTGAGATTTGTATTGCTCGTCGTGATACGAATAATCGATATAAAGGATTGGGCGATAGTTTGCTTGTTTATAACGCGATATGATCCAGATTATTACACGATTATTTAACGAGAAGCGTATTTCGAGGTGACGTATTGGTGAATCTGTTTGATAGCCTCGAACGTCTCGGTGCCCACAGCTTTGATCTCAGATGCAGGTAACAGAAATCCGTAATTTCCACCGGGTAATTCGAAAGTGTACGACAAATTGATTCCTGCTTTGCCCATAGCCCAATCATCGCTACCACCACCAGCCGGATCTGTTCAATTCGCGTGAAATTAATATTAAATTGTATTAAATTGAATGATATATAGAGGATCAAAAAAAATTTCTGAAAATATTACTCACACAGGTGATTAGCAGAGGTGCCATAAGTGTATTGGGTTTTACGAGATTTAGCGATTGCCTTTGCGCAACTGCTGGCAAGATTACGCTGGAAAACAATAATGGTAAAATAATATTTGCACTTAGTATTTATCATTATTTGTGGTAATATTGGAAATATTAACTTACCAATTCTGGTTCGTTAGGAGGTACTTGAGATGTGAAGCCCCAAGGATATAGGATGTACTTGGAAAAAATAATATTTTTAATATTTTATTATACTTTTTATAATTGTTAGAACGATGAAATAATTTTTCTCCGATTGTATAAATTTATGAATACAGAGCGAGCAGAGAGAGCCAGAGAGAATTAGTTACATTCGATTTTCCAATTCGATCGAAATGTCGAAGAAAAATTAAATCAACATTCTCTTTTGAATTCGTTTTCGATTAAAATTTAACCTTGGATTTACCTGGCCGTAAGAGTGGAAAGTGAGGTAAGCCTTGAACTGTCCCTTTCGTGCCAGAATAAAATCTCTCAGATGTTGATTCTCTACTTCGGAGAATGCTTTAGGGCCAGCATACGTTTCGCTGCATGGATTGTTAGACGCACCAATCTCTGAGAATAAATGGTTATTTTTATTTCAATTATTCATGTAATAACGAGATTAACTTTTCAAATCATGTTTGCACAAAATTAATGAGAAGATAATTATTCGATAAGGAGAAATGAAAATTATGTAATAAAATTGGCAAGAAAATAGAAAGTAAAATATAATTGAAATGATAATGATGTATTAGAATTTGATCAAAGAAGAATTTTAACTCGATGCGTGATAAACACAATATTAATAGTCAATAGTGAAATTAAGGGATTAATAATCGAAAAATTTGATTTGTAAATGGAAAGAAAAAATGTAGCTGGTTTCGTATAATGAGATAAAGCGAAAATTGCAACAGATGAAAACGAGCAATCATTCGAGGAGGATGGTACGATGAAGAATTTTTTTGAAACACACGCGTCGAATTTCCTCGCGAGAAAGTTTAATACGAGAAAGTGCTGCCACGAATTTTCAGCCAACTTTCAAATAGCGGGACGAATTAGAGGTATTTCAATTTAGCGACTCTTTCTATATATATATATAAACCATAGTGGGCGCATTTCACGAATTTATTTTCGGGTTGAAATTCGGCTAATGAGGAAAATTAAAAACTAAAATGAATCTCTGAAATAATTTCTCGATCCTGCTAATTGTTATTAACCAGGCAAAAATGCTTTTGGCTGGTGTTAATTTCTTTGAAATCGAAATGTAATCTGGCACTTGGATAAGATTTAGATTCGTGTCATTACCTTCTTTGTGATGAATGATCGATTTTAACGAAATAAAAAAAAAAAAAGAAGTAATAATCGATTCATAATATATATAATGTATTTTGTTCTTTTTTGAATTCTGAAATATCGAAAAAATTTTACAAAATTTTTCGTTCCTTCCTCTAAAAACAAGAAAACAATCAAAGATTGAATTGAATTCCGAAATTAATGGAATTTTCAATTTAATAAAGAATCAAGGATAATCATTTGCTTGCTCTAGTAAATTTAAAATCTTGCTCGATTTAACTTTGCTTTTTCTGTGAAACAGTTCTATGCTATTGTGATCATCTTCATCTGCTTTTTCCAATTCCGATTGTAAACCCGATACTCCAAAATCGTTTCGAGAAAATGAACGGTGAGGGATTGTTAGCTCGAGGAAATTCACGTCACGGAATAACTCGAGACATCTCAAAAGTCAACGTGTCAAATGAAGAGGACTAGAGAAGTAACGACCACGTCGGTAACGAGCAAGTTTTTGCCACGCTCAATCATAACTTCGGTGAAAATGGATGGACAATTGCTCTTCAAACGGAAGTTACAGAGAGAAATAGTCGACTGTGACGTAATACGGATTCCTGGCCATATTAGAAATGAATTTTCAAAATTTTTCATTTTTTTTTTTGTTTTTAAAGTAACAAGAATCATTTCGTTAATCGGAAAAATATACGAAATATTTCTTTTTTAGAAATATTAGAATCGAGCATGATGTATATCCTTATCGTACAAATATTAATTGACCTAATTCATCGAAAATTATCACTTGATAACGAGAAACGTACGATTATTTGAATTTGAGTTTTTAATCAATCGTTATACTGATCGATCAAATTATCAAATTATCAAGAGTTTGATCCTTCATTTATGATTTCTTGTAAGATATAATCTACGTTAAGAAATTTCGTATCGAGATAATATCAATAAACATAACGTGTTTTAAAATTTTTTAATCAAGGTAAGAATCATCCGATATATTTTACGATTCTATATATATATTTATCGATTTCAATTTTGTAAAAGCTCTTTGTATCTTTGACGTATCTTCGCCAAATATTTATAGTTAAAGTTTAAGCTGAAACGATAATACGAGTTTAAAAAATATCAGTCTGGATATTTTATTGTTTGATTTCCAAATTGTTTTATCTATAGTGAAAAATTCAATATGCGAAAAAAAAAAAAAGAAATTCTCTGTTAAGAATTATCTGTTTTACGAAAAATCATATGAAAAATAAAAATTAATTACAAGTAATAAACAAAAATTGATACTTACCCATCCATCCCATATCGTAATTTCGGTTTCCATCGACGCCTCTACAGGTCGAGCCTGAATTCGGGGATCTCGTTTTCCTCCACAATCGATTCTAAATTATATTTTACATTAAAATATCCTCGAGCAAAATTTAACACATTCAATGCGGATGACGTACGCACAAAGATTTTCTTGATCGTATTCATGAATTTTCTTTCAAAAAATTATGGAAAAATTAAAAAAGTATTTATCCAATATCCATTATATCCAATGCTTTTTTTTTTTCTCACAAATGTATTTAACACGAATGCGTTTGGATTTCCATGAATTCGTCGCGTCCTATTTTTTTATACTTACTTTTAAAAATTATTCACGCCGCATTAAATGTGTTAACGAAATAATCGAATTTATATATCAATTAATTTTCATTACCGCAGATTTGGTGTGCGTGAATTCGTAGCCATCGGGGTTTAAAACTGGTAGAACGTACCAGTCAACTTTGTTCAACAGATCTTTGTGACTAGACAGCATTAAATCCACCATGTAAAGGACTGTCGCGGGCGCGATCCATTCCCTGGCATGAATTCCACCGTCGATGAATATGGCGGGTTTATTCTTGCCACCGGTTGACAATTTTAAAACTTTCATCACTCGCCCCTCGTATGAATTACCTATGGTGATTAACGAGGCTACGTTACTGTACGCCTTTGTCAAATAGTCCAAGTATTCGTTTACCTGTAATTTCAACCGACGTATTTCTAATCAATTTTTTTTAAACGATGATATATTCTTTTTTTAAAAAAAAAAAAAAAAAAAAAAAGAAAAGCGAGATTTTTTTTCTCTTTAAATCTCTTTTAAAAATTTTCTCTTTCACTTGCCTCGTTATATTTGGGATAATAAGTGAAGCTCAATCGCCCGGAAGCGTAATCTTGAATTCTTGATTTCAGCCTGCGCTCCACTTCCTGCGTTATGTATTCCTCGGTCACTATTTCGTCGACATCCTCGATCATGACGGTGTAATCCATATTTTCCTCGTTGAGGAGTTGTTTGAACCATTCCACCTTGTCACCTGTCACTAGAACGTCAACCAAGTCGGAGGTGGTTCTCACAAAGTCGAATCCGGGCGTATCCATGAAATTTTTCAGGAAGGAAAATTGTTCGGGTGTCTGGTACGAAATGGAGATACTCTGCATTCTGTAAATTTTTCATTCTTTTGATTTATCAATAATGAATATAATTCATGTAATTGACTCGACAAAACAAAATCATTTTGAACGATATCATTTATTTTTCAGCCTTTTTTCTGCTTAAATTTAGAAATATTTCAAAGAATACAGAGAAGAGATAGATTTATTCGATAAAAATTGTAAAATTGTAAAAACTATACAAAGAATTAATATTTTGTTCAGAAATTGTTCTAAATAATTATGTTTTCCCGATTTTCTTGCGATTTGAAAATGATAATAAATAACGTGATCACGCGTAACGTGTTATCGAGGAAAAGAAAATATTATAAAGACAAAACGCACCCCCGTAAAGAAGGCAAAAATTCATTGTCGACGGCCAGTGCAGTCGCGACAAAAATTGTCGCGATCAAGAAGAAGACACGCATGTTGGCTACTTTCAATTAGAGATATCTCGCCACTTCTCGAGTTTTATATATCGTATCCTATCTGCGCAAACTAATCAACCATTTATATCATACGATATCGGATCGCTCTCGAAACGTCATCATATTTAACTGAAGAGATTCTGATCGCAAAAAGTATTCTCGAGAAATTGTTATTAAATCGCAGTAGAAAGCGAGATAAGACGAAAGAAATTTTTATCACAGCAGATAGTGTTAATTGAAATTTTAATTATAAAATGAATGATTTGAAAATTCATTTTGAATTTGAAAACGCTAGATAACGTTACGTGGTACATGATTTATTTTGTGACGATAAAAACGATGTATCGATAACGTTACATATATTATCTCTGATTAATTTGATATATATGTACAATATATCATTATAGAATTTTTATTTTATTAATTGGAACGATGAAATATTGTTTCGTTCATTATTTCTATAAGCTTAAGTTACTAATCTATTTAGATCAATTGATTAAAATAGTTTTAACTTTTACAAATTTTCTTCAAAAGCATAAAACTAGATCTCAATAAATCTCAATTTTTATTATATATAGCAACTTATTTCATACTCAAATTAATATAAACTCGAAGAAATAAATTAGAAGAAATAAATAATTAAAGTAATAGAAAAATCTAACTTAAATTTAAATGGTTTAACATTTGAACAAAATAACAATTTAATATTATCAATTTCATTCATCGAACTTTTAAATTTATTCCTATACCTTGATTAAAGTCTTGATCTAGATTAAGTAGACTATTAAAAATATGTAAGTATGTATTTCATATACAATTTATCAATAAATTAAATGATATAGAAATTAAATTATATCCGAATTAAAATATCATCTGTGATTTTGAATTAATTAAAAACTCATTATAGGATCAAATATAGATAATCAGAGTATAATAGCAGAAATAAATAATAAATAAATAACAAAAACGAATAGAAGATTAAATACAATAAGAATTGATCGATAACGCCATCTCTTAAGTATTAAAAATCATCAAAGAATCAACTTAAAAATACTCAAGAGATCACACAGAATCTCAATTTTTATTCTAATTTACCATTCCTTTAAAGAGATTTTTTTTAATTTTTTGATGGACAAAAATGGTTAAAATAAAAATATGTTGATTCCATAACAGTATAATTTTGTAAAAAACATAATTTATATATAAAATATATATAAAAATATATTGATTCTTTGTCACATATAAAAAAATTAATTTATATATAAATTATATAATATATAATATATATTTACATATTATTTTATATAAAAATCTATATAAATCATATAGATTTTTTTTTTACTTGTTTTATTATTCTTTTTTACTCTATTATTAAATATTATTATACAATTTATGATTAAATTTAAAAATTATAATAATATATTAATCTAATGTATTTTTTTTTTAATATGAATTAAATTTTTAAAATAGATTTCTGTCGGTAAGATAGACAACGATCATAAAGTTTCCGAAGACAACGCCATCTCGCGTTTGGATACCCGAAGCTTCGACTTGTTATTAGCATAGCAGAATGTGCAAGGAGGTATACGAACTCATAGACAAGAAAAGCAATAGTGTGCAAGAAGGACAGAGACTATCTCCCACCACTTATAAAACGCTACATGGAAAATTCATTAATTTCTCGTTTCCTACGCAAAATTTTTGCACTTTTAAGCTCTCATCTTGTAGCTAGAACTTCATGGAAGTTTCCCATATCAATTTTAATGTGAAATTCTTTTTAATTAATTATTTATTAACGATTAACGCGTTATACGTTTGAATACATCGAAGACGCCATATTGAATATTAATTAATTCCTCGTTTTCTACACACAATTTCTGTACTTTTAAGCTCTCATCTTGTAGCTAGAACTTCACGGAAGTTTCTCGTATCAATTTTAACGTGAAATTCTTTTTAATTAATTATTTATTAACGATTAACGCGTCATACGTTTTAATATATCGAAGTCGCAACATTAATAATTAATTAATTCTTCCTTTTCTACGCACAATTTCTGTACTTTTAAGCTCTCATCTTGTAGCTAGAACTTCACGGAAGTTTCTCGTATCAATTTTAACGTGAAATTCTTTTTAATTAATCATTTATTAACGATTAACGCGTCATACGTTTTAATATATCGAAATCGCAACATTAATAATTAATTAATTCTTCCTTTTCTACGCAAAATTTCTATACTTTTAAGTTTTTATCTTGTAATTAGAACTTTAAGCAAGCTTCTTATATCAATTTTAACGTAAAATTCCTTTTAATTCATTATTTATTAATGATTAATACATCATATAAAATCGTATAAAATTTTTTATTATAAGATTTATTTCTAAATATGATCATACGTATTAAATATTATTTCCTCTTCTAATTTCATGTACATATTTTATATATAATTTTACATAGAAATTAAATAAATAAATTGATAATTTATTATTAGATTACAAAATGGAAATTTGATTGAGACATAATATATAATAATTGTTAATAAATTATTAATTAAAAATAATTTTACGTTAAAATTGATATAAGAAACTTCTGTAGAGTTCTAGCTACAAGATGAGAGCTTAAAAGTACAGAAATTGTGCGTAGAAAAGGAAGAATTAATTAATTATTAATGTTGCGACTTCGATATATTAAAACGTATGACGGGTTAATCGTTAATAAATAATTAATCAAAAAGAATTTCACGTTAAAATTGATACGAGAAACTTCCGTGAAGTTCTAGCTACAAGATGAGAGCTTAAAAGTACAGAAATTGTGCGTAGAAAACGAGAAATTAATTAATTTTCAATATGGCGTCTTCGATATATTAACACGTATAACGCGTTAATCGTTAATAAATACTTAATTAAAAAGAATTTTATGTTAAAATTGATTTAAGAAACTTCCGTGAAGTTCTAGCAACAAGATGAATGCTTAAAAGTACAGAAATTATGCGTAAAAAACGAGGAATTAATTAATATTCAATATGGCGTCTTCAATGTATTAAAACGTATGATGCGTTAATCGTTAATAAATGATTATTTAAAAAGAATTTCACGTTAAAATTGATACGAGAAACTTCCGTGAAGTTCTAGCTACAAGATGAGAGCTTAAAAGTACAGAAATTGTGCGTAGAAAACGAGGAATTAATTAATATTCAATATGGCGTCTTCGATGTATTCAAACGTATAACGCGTTAATCGTTAATAAATAATTAATTAAAAAGAATTTCACGTTAAAATTGATATGAGAAACTTCCGTGAAGTTCTAGCTACAAGATGAGAGCTTAAAAGTACAGAAATTATGCGTAGGAAACGAGAAATTAATGAATTTTCCATGCAGCGTTTTATAAGTGGTGGGAGATAGTCTCTGTCCTTCTTGCACACTATTGCTTTTCTTGTCTATGAGTTCGTATACCTCCTTGCACATTCTGCTATGCTAATAACAAGTCGAAGCTTCGGGTATCCAAACGCGAGATGGCGTTGTCTTCGGAAACTTTATGATCGCTATCTAACTTATCGACAAAAAATTTTGTTAACAAATAGGATAGAATTTAAAAAACGTATTAGATTAATTTAAAAGTTATTTAAATAAGAATGTATGGTAATAATAATAATAATAATAGAAATATGGAAATCAATAATAAAAAAAAGAAAAAATATCTGTTTATATATATATTCTTTTAATTTGTATAAAATATGTATAAAAATATATGGATTTTTTAAGTTATAAAAAATCTAATTTATATATAAAAAATTATATAAATTTCTTGCAATATATTTTCTTTGATATCGTTGAACTGAACAATCTTACACTTTTATAATATGAAAATGTCTAAATATTTACTTTTTTTCTTTAGTCTGCTTATCGGATAATCCAAAATACGCTATAACTCCTAATTGAAGTTCATGTATCGCATCTGCTCTATTCAAAATCATACGCTTCGTTCGTTTTTTTCTTCTTTCCCTACAAGAGTATCAATTACATTGTTATAGCAGAACATGGATCGATATTTGGTGGATAATATATTCTGGATTATGTGATATTTTCAAGTACTTTCAATCGAACAGTGTTTATCAACTAAATTTTTCAATTCTTTTACATTTTTTTATTTCCATTATTTTATTTTATTGCATTTTATGTCTTCCTTTTTTTTCGTAAGACTTATTAAATTTTTAATATTCACAAATTCTTAATATCAATTATATAGTTTTTTCATCAATTCGAAGTTCAAAATTTAAATAAAAATATTCATAATTTTTATGATAATAAATTTTAGTATTTAATTTCCTTATTTAAAATTATGAAAATGCATAAAAATTGGAAACATTTTGTATTTTTTAAATATATATAGATGATATTATAAGAATATTATATAAAAAAAAAAAATTTAAGTTGAAAGTCACTGTATACTATATTGGACCGGCAAGATAGCATCGTGTGTTCAACTATGCGTTTAATTCGAAACCGAGCTTCAACAGCCACGAGTTGCTAAAATTTGGGGTGATCATAGTAGCATGTAATGGAGAGCCATATATAAAGAGGATTTTATTAAACAACCACAGTCGAAGTTTCGACATGAAGTCGGTTAGAAAACCGAAGGATTTTAGCATTGAAAGTATTTTATCAGACTCGTACATATTTTTTCAAAATAATCAATGTAAAGAATATTCTTTATCTAATGTATCAAAAACATATAAGATTGATTTTCAAAAAGAAAAATATGAAACGAATTTTATAACAAATTGTAATATTAATACTGTCGAAATAAATACAAAAAATAATTTTCAGTCGATTAAAAAAGATTCTATGTTGAATTTAACAAGACCATATGAAATTATGGAAAAAATGTATCTAAAAAATAGTGGGTGTAGAAATGATAAATTCAGTGAAAGCAATAGTGAATGTTTTAAACGAAAAAGTGAAATAAATATGGAAAAAAAATGTGAAACGAATTCCAAACAATATGATGAAAAAAAATATTATGCAAATTTATCAAATATCGAGAAAAATACAAAAGAATTAGAATGGCTTCGATATACAAGATATAAACCTCCAAAAGTTCCTAGAAAGTCAACAATTGGAAAAAATAGAAGAAAACCAAGTCTTCATCCTCGAATACCATTTTCATCATTTCAAATAAATTATCTTGAACAACAATTTCAAAATAGTGCTTATCTTTCAAAAAAAGATGTATTGAAGATATCAAATATTTTAAACCTTCTGCCTAATAGGGTATTTTTAATGTTTCATATATTAATCATTAATTTTTTTTAAACATTATTCTATCTTTAAATATCATAATTTTTTTTTAAGGAGAAAAATTAATTATAACTGCATATATTACAGGTGAAAATTTGGTTTCAAAATCGACGTGCCAAAGAACGACGTATATTTTGTACTAATATATAAAAAATATATAAAAATATATATACTTATTTTATGTAATAATATTATTATTTTTTCACTTCTTCATTTGGATTCAATTAATATAAATCTAAATTACTTATAAATTAATAAATAAATTAACCAATATTTTCATATATTGACTTTTATATTTATCTAGTTTCTAGAATTAATTCTTTGAAGGTTATTCAAGAGATGGCGCTGATAGTCAATTCTTATTTTCTTGGAGTATTTACTCTTCTTGTCTATAATTATTCATAACGCGTGACCATAAATGATGTATTTACAGGAGTCAATTATGTATACTTTTATTATATTTTTCTTTTTTAATACTACAATGTTTTAATTTTTAATATAAAAAATATAAATATTACATTTTCAATTTTATAATATATTTTCAGAATAGAAATAAATCTAATCTCGTTTTATAAAAACAACATTTTCTTTGTAATTGTAATTGTAATTTTCTTGTAATTAAGAAATATAATAATAGTATGAAAGTATCACAATAACTTGTTTTATAATAATTATATGAAATACAATATCTCATACATATCCACAAGATATTTTACAACAGAATACTTGTTACATTTATAATTTACAATTTTATATTAAAATTTAGTTTCAATTCCAACCATTATTAACGTTGCAATCTTATTCTCTTTCTATCGAACGGAATCGATAACATTGACAATGATAATAAAATGGTAAAAGCGCTCTTGAAATACAAGACAAAAAATGTATTGGGTGTTGAATCTATTCTATACTTTGTCTGTGATCTGTACTCGATCAGTAATTCAGAACATAGAATATACAAGTTCCTGTAAAATAGTGGATCTATTTTATATTTTGTTTATGATTCTACATAAATTTATTCAATTTTCTATCATTTTTAATTTTTCCCTCTAGATGTCTCTTCATTCGTCGAAGAAATTTAAGTCAATCAAGTCTATGTTTTAGTAGTCGCGCGGTAGTTTTCGAGGTGTATACATGCGCGGGTAATTTGTGCAATTACTCGAAAAATTGCCAATATTTTCACATTCGAAAATGCAACGTTCCGTTCAACAAGCAAATGGGGACAGCGTTCTCGCATCACCAAGGAAGAAACAACGTGTGTCAAACGCTACAACCAAAGTTACTGTTGTTCTTGGAGCGCAATGGGGCGATGAGGGTAAAGGCAAGGTCGTCGATATGCTTGCTATGGATGCTGACGTCGTCTGCAGGTGTCAGGTGAGTTCGCCATTTTTTCATTTTCGTTTTCTTTTTTCAGAATTTTTTTATAATATACATTTAAATTATATTTAAAATTACAAGATTTATTATATTATAGTAAAATGTTAATTCATTAATTTATTTTCCATTTTTATTATTTTATTTTAAATAGTAGCAATCATTCTTTCTCTCTCTCTTCTTTCCCTCCTTATTTTTTTATATACATATATGTCACGTGACTATAAATGTTTCTTTTCTTATTTTAATAAATTAAAAATTTATATGTTTTTATAATTTAATTTAAATATTGAAAAGAGTATAATTTTTTAGGAATACAAATTTGAAATTAATTTATATACATTACGTATTTCTCATTTTTATAACAAGTTTATTCTATATTTATCAAAATTTTATATTATATTATTTTTTTCACAATAATAAAAATCTCTATTTTTTTTCTATTTTTTAACTTTATTTATTTATTTATTTATTTATTTATTTATTTATTTATGTACACAGAAATTTATTTTATTCTAAAATTCAAAAAGATATTTTTCAATTTTTTTTAAAACTTGTCTATTTTGATTGACTTGAAGTCAAATAATTTTAATCTTAAACTGTTAGCATATAGATTTATATGATATATAAGCATAAAAATCAATATATACATAAAAGTATAAATACATGTATAAAAATATATGTTATAATATTATTACATAACGCACGAAGCTATTTCAATTGGCATTGAAATTTTAAAACTGATACATATAATATAATATTAAAGAGATAGAATATCATATTTTTTCAAATATATGTGAAAATTTTAATTCAAATATATTATTTTTATGAATATAAATATAATTATAAAATGATTATGATTTAAATATTACTATTCCATTTCTTTTTCTTGATAGGTTAGACTACATTTTTAGAAACTAATATTAAATTACATGATTTTATTTGATAAATATTGTATTACAACAAAGCATAAATTTAAAACTTGAATATGAACGTATATATATATGTGTGTGTATTACGTTTACAAAACATTTATAAAATTATTAGAAAGCTTCCATACAAATATTTTTAGCTTTCATAATATTATTATTATTTTACTTACATTATATATTCTATATAATTCTATAATTATGATAATAATTTTTTTATTTTTGTATTTTATGCATTTCATTTTATTTACATATCATTTTTTTTATATTTTATTATATTGATTAAAGTTTAATTAGTTTTAATTTAGTAATTTAATACTTGTCACATTCCATTATATTGTTTTTATAATCACCTATTTATCATTTTTATAGAAATATATTTATTTATTTAAATTATTTTTTTTATTATATATGTTGTTCGTATAGTATATATATAAGTATATATATAATAATTAGCATGATTCATTAAATTTAATTTGCATTTTCAGGATTGTTTATAATCTATAATAATAATAATTTTTCCATCTTTGAATTTAATGAATAACTTTTCCATCATTAAATTTACAATTAAATTTATAAATTAATTGCAATTTACTACATTATTTATTTTTCGCAATTTAATCCATTGAAATTTTATTTTTTTTTAACAATAATTTTAATAAATCTATATCAATATATATAATTAGCATCATATGAAATAATTAAAAATTAAATATAATTAATTATTATTTATTAAAAAGTATTTATAAATATCAAAATTACGCGATAGGTTAATTTTAATATTCTATACGATTTTTCAATTTTGCAAAAAAATTAATGTAAATATAAAAAATATAAAATTTATTCATATTAAATAGACAACATGTAATAGTAATAACAATGACAATAAATATTTCGAAAATACTTTTCATAATGAACTCAAAACCATCTTATGGTGCTAATCTCTTTTATCGCTATATAATCTCTTTTATCGTATCATAAATTATATAAATTCAACAAATATTTTAAAAACAACAAGCTAAACATATTTCATTCACATAATATCAAATTTATACTATAAAATTAGTAATAATCGTGTCTTAATAATATTTTTAAATAGTAGATATAAATATAATATAGATATAAATATGTACTATAAATATATGTACATGACATAATGTATATGACATACAATATTCAATTTCTCAATGATGTATATCGGTTAATATTAACATAAGCGATATTTTATTTTTTAAATCATTAAAATTTAACTTTTGTAAAACCTTATTTTTTTTATTTATATCACAACAAAGTAAATCAAAATTTTTTCATTAAAAATCTATAAAAGTAAAATATCGATATATATAATATTATCTTCTTGTAATTTTTTATTTTATTTCAAAATCATCATATATATATTTACATTATAATATTTTTTTCAGAATTTCTCTTTTTTTTAATAACAAAATAAAATTCTAAAAAAGACTGAAATCAAATAATTGAAGAACCAAAAAATAATTTGGCTTCCAAAAATGAAAAGATTTTTAATTCAATATTTTCTGGAAGAAGTTTTATTGCAATTAGTTAATTTTAAATTATATTTTCAATATTTGATATTTTTAGTAATCAAAATAATTATTTTTTAAAAGTTAAATTAATAATCATTTTTACAAAAAGATATTTTATTTGATAACTACATACATATTTGTAAACTAAAGATGGAAACATTGATCTTAACACGTTCATTGTCCCGTATATCATCACATGTGATGTTGATATGACTATGGATGATGCCAATTGGCATTGCCATTTTATTTCATTTTTTGTTTCATAATATTCGACTTGCACGTCATAAAAAGAACACGTGTTATATAGATATATGCTGAAAGATAGATTTAGCACAAGTATTACTCATAGCCGTTTTTAATTTGCAGTTTCATTTATTTTCAACATTTATCTTACATCTATTCCAACATAGATAGAATAAAAAAATATTCATAAAAATATTCAATTTCGTTAATAAATATAATCTTTAAGTAACACGTTTCTTAAAGATAAAAGACATTTTTGAACGAGATATTTTAACGTATTACTAACAATATTATTCATTCTGATCATTTCTGACAAAACGTTTCAACAATCGTAGATGTCGTAAACTGCGGAGTCAATTACACAGTTAACAGAGGAAAATTACGCAACCTTGTCAAGATTTATTCAAAGTCTTGCGTATAACATTCGTTTAAAATTACGTTTAATTTTGGAGTAATAAAAAATAATCTTCAACAAATAATAATTATTGTTTTACCATTAAAATTTTTGAAATTTCTGATAGCAAAATTCCATTTTCATTTCTGCTTAGTAATAATTGTTAAATAAAATAATAATTAACATATAAAATTTGTATAATTATCTTTAATAATTTATTAAAGTCTCTCTCAAAATTCAATATGAAAAAATTAAAACATAATATTAACTAGAATATTTTTCACGGAAATTATATATAAAAAAAATCATTTTATATCTCACTAATATATTAAATATTATTAATTTTGTATTTAATTTAATTTGTATTGACATTATTATTATTTATTATTTATTTTTATATATACATTTTTTGTTTTCTATTTGTAATTTATATCATTTATAAAGATAAAGGTAAAACTAAATATATATTTTTATATTCTATAAAGATATAAAGAGACCATTGAATAACGAGCACTTTGCATTTTTTAAATATATGCCTTCTACAACAGTAATACACTGTACAGAATATTATTGAATTATATGGAAAAATTTTCGTTTTGGAAAAAAAAATTCTTCTGATTCTTCCTTCACAATTATTATTTGGAAATAATTGATATTTAAATAATTTTAATCAGTTTTTTCTTTTGTCTGAAATAAAATGTTAAAAATGTTAAAAAAAAAGAAATAAAATAAAAGTAAAGAAAAATAAAAAAAATAGTACCTATGTTGGAGCAAAAGAAGAATTTTAATTTTGCAGGGAGGAAGCAATGCCGGGCATACTGTAGTAGTAGATGGTGCGGAGTTCCATTTTCATCTTCTGCCCAGTGGAATAATCAATCCTAGATGTACATCGGTTATAGGTAATTATTTTTCGATTATGTGATGGCTCTTAATAAAGTTTCAAAACGGAATGACTGAACATAAAAAAAATAAAGTAAAATTAAATATCCATGTGTTTGGAATATGAAAGTGCACGTTTATATATGAAATAATAATATAAAGTAATGGTCTCTAACTTAAATATATTATATTCAATTTAAATGCCTGTAATTATTATTTATTTTCGTAACTATCAATTTTCTTAACGAAAGGATTTATCGTACATAAATAATTTTAGTTAATGGAGGATTTATTTAATTTCTTTTTGAATTGTTATTTATAAAGATTTCAATGTCAAATAATATAGAATATAGAAAATATATTTTAAAATTGATTTCATTGCATTTGAAAAATATTTTTTTAAAATCATTTATCTTTTCCTAATGGAATTTTTTTAACTAGCTTATAAATATAGCTTTATTTAATTGCGTGAAAATCTCTATCTATATTTATTATGATAAAATTAATATATATATTAATATATATTATATTACTCAAGATACAGCAATATTTATGATTATTATATATTAACATTTAATCATACCATCTTAATTTATTACCTCTAAATTTATTACCTTGTATATGAAAGGATTATTTATTTATTATAATTCTTTCGTAATAAATGTGATTGTGACATTAATTAATGGAACTGTCTGTGATGTTAGTATTTTAAGATTGAAAAACATTTTTTTTTTTTTTTTTTAAGATAAAAAAACAGAGAAGAACGTTTTCTTTTCTTTTATTATTTAATTTAATTATAAAATTTTATTTAATATTTGATAAAATAAAATATTATTAGGATAGATCTCAAAAAAATATTGAATTTAAATTGATTTTATTGTTTATAAATATTTGATATTTAAACATAATTTATACATTTATTAATTGTAAACTGATAATTCATTTTATATCATTTTATTATCAAAAAAATTTTTTTTTTGATATCTATATTATTTTTGATTAATATCTTTTTACTACTTTTAAATTTTATTGCTAATTCTAATATTCCATTTTTTTTTTTTTTTTTTTTTTTTTTTTTTTTTTTTTTTT
>NW_025222129.1:4731327-4808215 GCF_014066325.1 Apis laboriosa
TTTTTTTTATATATATATATATACATGATTTTATTTAATAATCTTCGATTTTATTAATTACAAATACATATTTGCATTTATAATAAAATTAGTATAGTTTTCTGCCAAAAAAAATTGTAATTTAAATTAAATATCAATTTTATTTTTTTTTGTTTTTAATTAAATTCACAATTAAAAAATTATTTTAAAATAATTTGGTATTAAGTGAACAAAAATGTTTTTTTTATATTTTTATAATTATATATTTTCAAATTTATTTTAATATTCTTTGCAAATAAAATATTGATTCCATTAAAAAAAATTCTATATGATCTTACGAGTTCATTATGAAAAAAAAAAATATTTTAAAAATATTTATTGTCCATTATATATATAATACTATTATATATATATAATACTACATATTATACTACTATAATATGTATTATAGTAAAAAATATTTTAAATAAAAGATAATTGTCATTAAATGAATAATCTATTGATTTAAAAAAAATACTTAAAAATTATTCAAAGTGTTTAATATCAGTATTTTTGATAGCTTTGAAATATGAACATCCTGAATATGCAATTTTTTTCTATATATATATATAACTGTTACTGCTTAACTTTTTATTTCAGATATTGTATGCAAAAATATTTGTATTATATTATCTATAAATTCTTAAATAAGAATTTTTTAAATATTATAAATTTAAATATCATAAATTTATTATTATAATTATAATAGTAATTTTTCATAAATTTTGTTCAGGAAATGGAGTAGTAATACATTTACCAGGTCTTTTTGAAGAACTAGAAAGCAATGAAGCGAAAGGTTTGAAAAATTGGCGGGAACGATTAATAATCTCCGATCGTGCACATATAGTATTTGATTTTCATCAACAAGTCGATGGCCTCCAGGAATTGGAAAAAGGTACACAATCGCTTGGTACAACCAAGAAAGGAATTGGCCCAACGTATTCGAGTAAAGCTGCTAGAAATGGACTTAGAATCGGTGATCTTCTCGGAGATTTCGACAAATTTTCGCAAAAATTTGATGCACTGGTAACTTCGTATCAAAAAATGTTTCCAGCACTTCAAGTTGATGTAAAAGCAGAGCTTCAACGATATAAAGAGTATGTTTTTTTTTTTTTTTTTTTTTTTTTTTTTTTTTTTTTTTTAAGAATATTATAAGATGAATTGTATTAAATTAAAAATCATCATTAAAAAAAAAACAATATTTAGAAATAATATATTTATATTAATCTATTTTCAGATATGCAGAAAGAATAAGACCATTAGTAAAAGAAACCGTTCAGTATTTGCATCAAGCATTACGCGAAGGAAAAAAAGTATTAATAGAAGGTGCAAATGCTGCGATGTTAGATATAGATTTTGGAACATATCCTTATGTTACGAGTTCTAACTGCAGTATAGGTGGTGTTTGTACCGGTCTTGGACTACCACCGTCTTATATCGGAGAAGTTGTTGGTGTCGTTAAAGCGTACACTACAAGAGTTGGTGATGGTCCATTCCCTACAGAACTTTTGAATGCTACAGGCGATCTTTTACAAAGGAGAGGACATGAAATTGGTGTTACAACAAATAGAAAAAGACGTTGCGGTTGGCTAGATTTAACTCTTCTTAAATTCACTGCAATGGTTAATGGGTAAGAAATATTGTTATAAAAACAAATTTGGTTAAACAAATTTATTCATCTCTTTACATTTAGAATTTTATTTATTTTTATTTAACAGATATACGTCAATATGTCTAACAAAATTAGACATTTTAGATACGCTTCCAAAAATTCAAATTGGTGTAGGTTACCGATTAAATGGAAAGGAAATTGATTATTTTCCAAGTACTACTTCTGACTTGGTGAAAGTAGAAGTAATTTATGAAACTCTCGATGGTTGGCAATCGACAACAGAGGGTGTACGTTCTTTAGAAAAATTACCTCCTAATGCAAAAAAATATATACAACTAATAGAAGAACATCTTGGTGTACCAGGTAATTTTCTTAATTTCTCTATAGATTTTTTTTTAATATTGAATTGAAATATATTAATAATTATAATTATTATTATTTCAGTTAAGTGGATTGGAGTTGGAGCAGGTCGGGAAAGTGTAATTACGCTTTGACATTGTTATGTAGTAGGACGTTCATCATGAGAGAATGTACTATTAAAAGAATCGGAATAAAATGATGATACCGATTCATGTACAAAATTTATTCAAACTTGAAGAATACTTTTATAAAACATCACGCATGCAGACTTCTGAATAACTAACTATCCGCCGAATTTGGATCTATCTATTTATAATCGCGGCAATCTCACATGACTAATTCTGTTAGTCACTAGAATTGAATCTTGAGCAGCTAGTCAGCTTAATAATATTTACAATTTAAAAAATGACTTTTCAACTACCGAATCATTGATATTTAATATTCGCAGTATCGCGAAAAAATTTATTTTCATATCTTATAACTTGCCAAAACTTTGGCAAACATCGGCATCTCTGTTTTATTGTTCGTTCTTGTTTCTGAGAATAGAGATGCCAAAAATATATATGAAATCTAATTCCTTTTGGATACATAGCACCTCTTTTTCTTAAAGTCTTTTTGACATTATTTGTTGTAATTGTATTTCCTTGAGCTACATTTGCTTATCAAGGAGTATTGCGTGTTATAACAATTTGTGTAGTAGTTGTTACAAGGTTTGCACAAATGTCTTAATTGTAAGAATTGTAACAATTTATACGCTCCAATTTTGTAGATAAAATATGACATAGTACTTAGATCTAAAGCATAAAATAAATAATTTAAAAATATTAGTTGTCTCTTGTCTATTAAAAATTTTTTTGTATAATCCTCTGGATCTTAAAATGACAAATACTTATTAATTAAATTCAATTACATTTTCATTTTAATTGTTCATTTATTTTTTTTTATTTTATTACAATAGGTTTATATATATATATATATATATGTAATAAAAAATACAATTAAAGCATTAAAAAGTAAAAAATCAATCATTAATAATCTTAAGTATATTATAATTCCAGCAATCTATATCCAATAATTTGCCATGTCAAAAAATATTCAATCTCATTACATAAAAGTTAAAGTGTTGCTCATACTTCCAGATCTAGATCTAGGTACAATTGTATCAGTAAATCGAACTGTTACTTCAGTTACCGCCATATTTCCGGTGAGGAACTGAGCTAAAGTTTCAACACCTGCACGAGGTTGACGATCAAATGGATATCCCATTGCTCGTGCATCAGGATACTTTCTATCTCTCAATCCACAATAACTTGCAGCATCCTTGCAACCAATTGGCTCATCCTGTACAATCTATGTATTGTAATATAAAAAATTAGAACTAAAATTTTTAAAAAATTCACATTTATTAATCATTAATCTATTAATATAAGATACATACACGATCATCTTTATAATCTGATACCATGACGAAAAGTTCCATTGCAAAACCTTCTTTATTTCCTTTTGGTATAAGCATATGTTGCGGCCATCCACATCCACAAAAATCGAATCGTTCCAAAGTATCACCTCCTATTGGTCTATTTTCATCTAAATTACGGAAAGTTCTCTCAAATGGTATAGTTACTGAAGATTTCGTAGATTTCTGTTCAATCGTATTTTTTCCTGGTTGAACTAAAATCAAATAAATAGAAAAATAAATATGTACATCATATTTGATGTATATTACATGCAGAAGTTAATTTATAGCGCAGTAATGGAACATTTCAATTACAAGTACAGAATATTCATACTAATAACATATTTAATTGAATTAATAATTTAAAATTGTAAATATATATATATATTTTTATCGTATACACGTTTTAACATACGTGTTATAGGAAACTTATCCAATTCGATCATTAAATTCTTCTGTTCTCTGAAAGTAAACGGTAATCCACGCTCGTCTTCTTTAGGACCTATAAAGATACGGACCGTGCCTTTCGTTGATGTATTATTACGATTATTAATAACAATGGTATATGAAAAATCAGCATGGTTTAAATGAGTAAATCTAGCAAGCACTGCGCCACGTGGAGTGAAATCGAGTCCGCGTGACAAATCTACATCGCTTTTGGTCCAAAAGGTATTTAAAATATTGCGTTGTTGATTGGTTGTCAATTTGACATCTGCTATTTCGATGCCTGGGAAGTCTAACTGTAGATAATAAAAAAATATATTTTATTTATACATATAAATACACATTTTATAATAATATGTATTAATCATAATATAAATTGTATGATAATTGTATGATAAAACAAATGTTATGTAACAAAATAAATAAAACAAAATAAACAAAATAAAATAAATGTAACAAATTAAAATAAATTTAACCTGTTGTACAGTATACTGAGGTAATGTATTTTTATGTTCCTGAAAGACGTCGTCAACAAATGCATGCCATCTATAAAATATAGGATCTCTCATAGCTGTAGCTGAATCACCCATAACACCAAAACTCTCCTAAAAAATAAAAAAAAATATAATTGTTAAAATAATTGTTATTTAATTTAAATATTTATTTACTAATATTCAAAATTACATTTTAGTACAATAATTCTATTATTAATTTAAAAATTATAAAATATATATATATATATTACATGCTTACCAAATATCGATGATCTGGATCATGGATATAAGAAATGGCGACATGACCAAAATTATGGAGATCACCATAGACATTTTGATTGGGAGAAAGAATACTAGCTTCCATGATATTTCCTAGGACATTGATTCCATTTTTTTCAGTCAATTGAATTCTTTCACCCCTGGTATTAATCACAGATCCTGTATGGATTGCCTCGTAAATACGATCTCGCCATCTTTCTAGATCCTGAATGTCAAAGTTCAATTCATCAACTTGTCGATTGATATCCTTAAGGACAGTACCGCTGGGTCGAAATGGCCATGTTCGACTGGCAACAAGAGAATCTAATTTTGGGAAATAAGCTTCCGGAATCGGTTCGTGCCAATTAATAAATCGTTTTACTCGTCCAAGACGATTACATAGCCGTTCGCAATTATATCTAAAAATATTAAATTTGTTTTTAATTAAATGAAATATCATTTACATATTCAGACCATTGCATCCATTTAGGATTTAAACTTATATTTTAAATATTTTTAGTAAATATTTACCTAGCCATAATCTGTTGATGCATATAGTAAAAAAGTTCTCCACGTCGATCCTTGTTAACAATTCTCATGTCACCTTCAAATGGATACACCAAATGCCAATGCCAATGATGAAGATTGATTCCAATATCTTCTCTCCAATAAGCAACACGATGTTCCTCATCAAGATCTGATGCGGTATAATCTCTTGGAATTTCGATTGGAACCTATTAAAAAATAGTTTGTGAACAAATAAAATATTTTTATTTACATTTATATAGCTAAATTTTATAATTTACAATTTATAATATATTTATACATACTCTAGCACCTTCAGGTACAACATTAGCTTCCTCTCTAGCCCTGGAAAATATTCCACTATCCATGTATTTGTCTGGAAATACTTCAGTAAGTGGTGGTACTGGCAAATCTTTTGTGTCAGGACGATGAAGTATCGCCACTGATAGGGCATAAATAAACATATTTGGATTTAAACGATCGCGACAATAAACTGCAACAGACAGAAAGTCCTCATATGTTCGCATACCTGCAACATAAAATACAAAGTATTGAAAAATCTGTGAGACATTGATTTGGAAGATCGATTCTAAACATTGAAACGAATATAAGGATTAAAAATTTAATATATATGCTTCTATTTTCTATCTAAGATAATTTTAATTTGTAATTAAAATCTTAATTAATAATAACAGTTTAATAATGAATAGATCAAACTTCATAATAATTGTTTTCACAATAATTATTAAAAAAACAATCAATAAAGAAGAAATAAAAGAAATAGAAAATAAAAAGAAAAAAAAATACCCATAAAAATATCAATTAATCGAGCAGCTATTTTTCGATGTGCCGGAATAAATAGTGAAAAAGGTTGACGACGTCCAAGTTGCATTGGAATACTAAGATCCGGAAGAGTAATTGCCTTCACTGGAAGTTTCGATTCTGCATCATCGCCGAAACGATTAAATACTTGAGTAGCCACAGAACGATATCTATCAGGCTAAAAAATCATTGAAAATCTTTAAATTTTATATTTATTTATTTTTTTTTTATTTTTTAATTAACATTTAACTTTTTAACTTTTTAAAATTTAGTTTTTGTTTAATTCATTTAAATAATATTTAAATAATAATTTATATGAAATATAATACTTACTAAATAATCAGGTGGAATATCAAAAGCGACTTTATTGTCTCCCTTAGGGACGTAAACCGGTTCAGAAGGTCGATCAAATAGATATAAAATACCCGATTTATCAGACGCCATTTTCGTCGATAGTTCTAATGTCGAATGAAGAAAAAGCAAATAAACGAAACTAATTATTATTCTACAAATGACAAGTTCACGAACAAATGCCGTTTTATATAAATTTTTTATATGATGATTGTTTCACGAAATATTCAAATTTCATCAAATTTTAATTATAACTCACGGTGAAATGTAGAATAAGAAAGAATGTTCGGATTTGAACTGTTAATATCGTTCTATTAGAAATTGTAACTAAATTATGACTTTATATACAAACTTAACAGGAAATGGTTTTTCTAAAAGCCGCAAAATCTGCCACAAATATCTAAAATACATAATCTATTGATTAAGATTAATACAGTGTCATT
This sequence comes from Apis laboriosa, assembly GCF_014066325.1. Taxonomy (NCBI): domain Eukaryota; kingdom Metazoa; phylum Arthropoda; class Insecta; order Hymenoptera; family Apidae; genus Apis; species Apis laboriosa. Next base: position 4,738,111 of record NW_025222129.1, read on the forward strand.
CTAACCGCATCATTATTTTTCCTGTTTTTGAAGGAAATAGATTGCGATTAGTAACACCAACTAAATTAAAAATAACTATTTATCTATTCAAAATAAATGTTGCTTGTTACGATTTTTTAACTTAAAATAAAATTTAAAATAGCATGTTAAGGAATAGTTATAAAATATAACAAATATATTAATTTAAAATTTTTATTATTCTAAAATAATTTTTTATTCTAAAATAATAATATGATTCAATTTATTTCTTAAGTTACAAATATTGATATTAAAGTATTGCTTTTATTATAAACTTTTTATTATAAACTTTTTTATTACGCATATACGTAAACAAAATTATAATATCCTGTAAACATTAAGTCATTAAGTCCAACATTAAAATATTTCTAATAAAATCAAGAAATAAAAAATTGCACAAAAATAGAGATTGTGATTCACATTTATGGTGTAATTCTTCATATTATATAACATCGTTGTCATCATTTTTGACTCTCTCATTTGAAGAATTCAATTCCTTCCCAGCTAAAAGCGCTTGAATCTCGCGATACGTCTTACCTTTTGTTTCTGGCACAAATAACATTACATTGAAAAAAGCTAATAAGCAAGATGCCGAGAAGAAATAATAGACCGTATGAGATCCAAAACTGTCACCAATAACTTGATACAGTTTTGACACAATAAAACCAAGTATACCATCGAAAATCGTAACGATGGCACCTGCAACACTTTTTACTTCCGTAGGAAATAATTCACCGATAAGTGCATTAGGTAACACGCCTAAACCTATTTGAAATGCTATCTGAAAAAAGATTACGTCAATGACGGGAAGAAAATTGATCATAGAAACATCAATGCCTTTAATATCGAGCATAAAATAAATCGCTAGAATAGCTAATGTAAGGAATGATCCAAATGTAGAAATCATCAAAAGTGATCGTCTTCCTGCAGCTTCCACTGTTATAGTGGCCAAACTACCAGATATGAGACCAACAGCCAAAACAATAATAGTCGCTACATTTGAATCAATACTAATTGCTGCTTTCCTAAACAATACATCAAGATATTGTATAGTACTAAAATTTCCGCTAAGTTGTTGTGCTGCGATTAAAGAAACAACGATACATAAAGCTTTCATATTATTTGGCAATAATAAAAATCGTAGTTTGGCCAACCAGGTATATGTAATTATCTCTATATTTTGACTTGTGTTTGACTGAAAAGAATCATTCCTGGATAATCCACGTAGAATTAAGGATAACTCTTTTTTCACTTCATTAGGGTCGTGAATACCTTTGAAAAATGCTATCGATTGGCTAGCTTCGGTTTTGCGACCTCTTACCGCTAAAAAATGAGGACTTTCAGGAAACCATACAAAGGATGCAATAAATAATATAGGTATCACTAATAAAATCGTTGCCAATATTTTATACGATACCCAAGGTCCTATGCTACATGTCAACAGCGATCCAGTAAATACGTTCACTGCTATTAAAGTACCTAAGGCGCCTCTAATGTTGATATCTGCCACTTCCGAGACATACATGGGATTCGTTGTATAAGAAATCCCAACACCTATACCAAGAATGACACGAGCAACGTATAGAACGGCTACAGTATTTGCAAATAATACCAAAAGCCAACCTACGATGAAAAATCCGCTAGATATCAAAAGACAGCGTTTGGGACCAAAGCGATCAGCTAAACAAGCACCCAGAAAAGGACCGGTCATAGAACCAATTACAGTTAAAGATACAATCCATGAACCTTCATCGTTTGTTATCTTAAACGGCATTCCGCTATTTTCGGATGTTAATCGAGAGAGAGAAGTCGTTACCCATCCATAAACAGTACCCACTGCTACCATGGAAAGAGTTGCTGGAATAAAAAAAAATTAAAATATCAACATAAATATAACAAAATAATATAATATAACGAAAAAATAACTTAACTTTAATGATTTAACTTTAAACCAAAATAAAAATAAAAAATTAGAATCACTTGAAAAATTAATAATTTCATGATATTTTTTCATTTCAATGATTTCAATGATTTCATCATTGAATTTTTATTATGTAAAAGTTCACAAATATTATAATTAATTGTAAATATAATTCATGTAATTTGTATAATCCGGTTTTCTATACATATATATGTTATTTTATATCATGGAACATATTTTCCGCATTATATAGTTCATTATGTAAATTATTTCAATATTTATAAAATTCTTGTTAAATAAAAAAAAATATAAAAATTTAAAAAATTAGAAAATAGATATTGGACTTTCGTTAATACAACATTAAAAAAAATAGAAAACTAACCGGAAATACATGCTAGCCATTGTCGCCATTGTGTCTTTGTTTTATTACGTTTTTTTTCAGGTGATGTAATATATGTAGAAATCACATCGCCCATGTCGGACACTTCTTTGCCTGTATCGATCTGTGAAATAAATATAATATAAATATAAATATTTTTTTATTTTTTATTTATATAATATTATTATTATTTTATTATTTTATATATTTTTATTTTAATTATTATAATATAAATATAAATTATAAATATAAATAGAAATTTAATTTCCAAGAAGTAAAAAATATATATTATATTAATATAATAATTTGTTTATTATTGCAATTATTGCAAAGTGAATTGAATTCATGACGCAACAATTATTAATTACTTAGATGATTCAGGAATTACAAAAATTACTTTTTTGATTTTTTTGAATTTATCAAAGACAAAGAAAAATATAATATAAATATAAACATAAATATAAATATAATAGAGAAAAATATTCGATTTTTTTTTTAATCGTATATTATTCAAATTCAATTTATTCATACAATTCTATAATTCTATAATTATTAAATTAAAAAATAAAGATTATTTTTTTTATCTTTTATATATTAAAACTTCAAATATAAAATATATGAAATTCATATTGTTAAATCTACTTATATTACTTTTTTTAATATTTTTTAATATAATGATTTATTTGATTTATATATATTTTTATAAATATTTTTATAACTGAATTGTTAATATAACTAAATATGTTTTTAATAAAAATTAAAGAGTTACAAAATAAAAAAATATATATTCCATTTAAAATTAATATAACTTTTTTCTTTTAATAGAAAATTTTGAATATTTTGAAATATTTTGAAAATCTAATTATTGTTATATACAATAATTAGAAATTAATTATAGTATATAAATATTGATAATTAGAAATTAAGTAATTTTATATGTAAACTTATTTTTTATTAATTTCAATTTGTTTATAAACAATATTTATTGAACTAATTCGCTTCTCATAAAAATCCGCTGAATATCTACTTCGAAAACAAGTTTTAAATTTTTAAAAATTTTTAAGTTTAAAATTTAAATAAGTCATAAAAATTTAAATACGCTTCGATAAATAAAAACATATGATTAATATATTTTACACTGGATATATTTTCTCCTTTGAAGATGAAATTTAATCTCATAATATCAAGTGTATAACATACGGTTACATTATATCAAAGAATTATATGATCTATGAAATAATAAAAATATATAATATTTCAACGCTCATATAATTATTATATTATATATGTATATATATATATATAAACTTTATAAATTATAAAATTATTTTTGAAAATAAACATATCCATAAAAAATAATTGCAATAAAAGAAAATTTAAGATCGGTAGCATTTTATGTATATACTACATATGCGAATGCGTAAACGCATACACGCAGGCGCTTTTGATCAGTCATTCGCGCGTAGCATCATGGTTAATAACATAACCTGATCCAATTTCGAAATATAAGTATTTTTTACAAAGAAATTTGAATAAATGGCTAAATGCAAAGATGTACTAGTCAATACTCACCAATATATCCATAGTTTCTGTCATGACACTTTGGATCTCTTGCATGTAGAATCATGTAACCAAAATGAATCTCGATATTGAATTGTCTTTATAATAAAATTAACGTTTGTTGACTTGTTAGTTTCGTTATTTTTAATTTCACTAATTATACAATTGCACATATTCCCGTTGAGAATTATTAAATCACACAAAAAACGCAAAACTACCGACACATTCTTGATTACTTACATTCTTAACTAATTTTGTTTTCTTTCTCCTTTCTCTATTTCTTGATCTGCCAATGTCACGTTACTAGTCGTCCTCCCACTACCGATCTCATTTATAAATATACTAGGCGCCAACGTGGTTTCTCTTTAGGTCAGAGAACGCGTTTGTAAATACTTTATAGAGCAAATTTCTTAAATACAATGAAATTCACTATATAATCTATTCCGCATATTGTTCATAAGATACTTTGCTTGTGTCTTATTTATTACTTTAATTATTATTCTATTATTACAGTTCTGTGTTTCGATGATATAGCAAATGGCGACTTTTGCTGATAAGTACAATAAAAGCAGAAATATCTTCAATTTGATAAATTTAAATATATGTTTTTTAAATGAAGATTGTGATATTTATGTTATATTGTAATTTAATCAAGGTTAGAATATCAAAATATACTATTGGAATACTTAAATATATAATACTTAAATATATAATATTTATACAAAATTATATTTTTAAAATTTAAATGTAAGTTTATATATTTTTCGTAAAAACTTTAAATTTTGATTACATTGCTAGAGATTGTAATTCTAAAAATTATTTTTGCATGTTTAACAAGAAGATGCAATAGCTTGTACAATATAATATTACTTATAGTGCATATCATGCAAATAATAATGATGTATATACTTACATTCATAATAGAACCACTTGAAAATAAAGTCTTCGTATTATTTTTTTTACTTGTTATTATTAATATTTTTAAAAACACTAATAATTTAATTTTACATATTTTGATATTGTTATTTCAAGTGACACCTTTTACATAATCACATTCCACGAGATCATATCTTATAGTCATATTATGTACATTATATTCAGTTATTCAAAATTAAATGTTATCACAGCATTAAATTCTAATTTTCTTTAATTACACTATTACACTATTTATTTTATCAATCATTTTTTTGACACAATATGTTCGAATTTTTATTTTTATATGAATTATGAATGTTCTATTTAAAAGACATAAAATTTGTTGAAACAATATGTTATTGAACAATATATATATGCGAACCTTATCGCTGCACTTAAGTCTGATAAAACTAGATGTTTGCTTACTGTAATATTTGCATTACAATTTAGTTTTTAAATTTTAATTATTAAGCCATTTTAAATATGCAAAATAATTCGCGATTTTATGTTTTAAGATTTTTTTTTAAATATTTCATTATATTATTTACACATAGGAATATTATAAATTTTACTAAAAATAATTTTTTTTTCTTTGTTTTCTATTATATATATTTTAATCTTCTATTTATATTTCAAATATTTCATAATAACAATTTTTTGGGGGAAATTTAACAAAAAATTAATTTTAAATTATTATTAATGAATAATTTCAATTTCATTCTCTCTTTCACGATCAAAATTCAAATCATAAAAATAAGCATACTGATAAAATTAATTTCAATATAACGAACACTTTGAATGATATTTTTCTTCTTTCGAAAAAATATACGTTCGTAAGTATTGTCTAAGTCTTAGAGGTGTTCGCGAAACTTACAATTCTTGCAATCAACTGTAACTATTTATTCTACTGTTCGTAATCAGCTTTATTCAAGCACGATTAACGAACAGGCGGTCGTGCCTACACAATTGGTCTTAATCAGATTATCATTAATTGAAAGCCGTGTAAGTACTTGCATGTTAAAGTTTAAAAGAATGATTTTAATCATACATGAAAAAAACATATAATCAAGAATAAAATAAAAAATTCATTAGTTAGAATTAATGTTTTAGATAATACTTTTTATTTTATAAGCATAAAAAAATGATAACAATAACAAAAATTAAACTTTTTAGATATTTTTAATTCATTTTAATTCACTCATTAATAATAATATTGGCCGCTATTATCACATCTTTTTCTAACAATTGATAAATTTTTTTAATTTTTATTAATTCTTTTACAAGTATTTTGAATTTTTTATGAAAAATGATTCAAATATCGTAATTGATGCAATATTTTCTTTATAAAACATTCAATATAAAAAATAATATCTTTATAAAATATTCAATATAAAACATATTGAATAATAGAACAAATAAGTCAAGAATTGCTGTAATATGTTCTCGACATTGATCGTGCCAATTGCATAAATTAATTCGCGCTCGTTGAGATGATTATTTATGAAACTGAGACGCGTCTAACACAATCCGTTCGTTTTGATTATGAATACAATTTACATATTAAAGAGATAACACATAATGGAGATATATAAGCATATTACTTGTATAAGATGTAACTCCATACAAATAAAAATATGACTTATATAACTAATAGTTATATAATATAAAAACTAATTAAAAATGAAAAAATTTTTAGATAACAAAATAGATATAAATTCATTTAAAAATTAAATTATACGTAAAAAGACAAAATACATACAAAGATTTATATTGATAATTAATATGATAAAAGTAAATTTTGTCATTAATTTATATTTTCAATAATTAATTATAATAATGAATTCAAAGAGAATTATATATATTACAACGCAAACGAGATTGTATTGTAATATTATTTCAATACAAAATTGTTTATAATTTAAATCTTCTGATGAACAAAGATTTTGTTATTTTATAAATACTGCATAATCATATTTTATACTAAGTAAAATAATATTTTTGTAATTCATTATATTTATATAATTATGATCACTGGTAACATGCGAACGAAATGTTTTTCAAATAGAAACTTTTTTTTATATACATACAATTTGTATACCAAGATATTTGAAATTAATTCCTAACGTTAAAGTATATAAGAATTGTTTATCTATCGAGGTAATATCAAAGTTATATTATATGTATAAAAGTGAAACAACCTATAAGAGGATCATTATTATTTGAAAATTCGAAATAAATTATCGTGAAGATTAGAAATTAGAAATTGTTAACGATAAAACATTAATTAGAATCTATTCTTATCTATGATAAATTTAAACATAATAAATTATTCATCAATCATATTGTGATTAATTATTTCCATTATATAAATTGAAAAATAGACATCAAGTGTTTAAAATTCTTACAAAATTATTATATAAAAAATATTATATAAAAAAATAATTAATATTTGCAAATATGGCTTGTCGGATGCGATTCGTAAGTATTCTGATTAATAATACATTAATATAAGTATATAATTATAGATAATATTATAAAAAATGTTATAGAATAATAAATTTTTTTTTAGATAATAATAAATTAGTAATTTTCTGTTTGTTTGAAATGTTACACAAATTCATACATGATAATTTTTGTAATAGAAAATTCAAATTTGGTTTATCTGTCTACTAATAATATATTTAGTGATTGATTAATTTCCTTTAAAATTATGAGAACGAGATGTTCCGTATTATTTATTTTAATAATTTTTCTAGTATGCAACATATAGATTAATTTATGAAACTAATTTTTAAAAAAAAGAATGATTTAATAATTCTTCTTTTTTTTTTTTCAAAAATGCAATATATATAACTACTATTACTACCATATGATCATCTCATATAATCATATAATTTATTTTACAGCAAAGAACATTCATACGTTCTGAAAGAGAAAATGTAGAACTAAGAGATTTTATACGTAGTAGAAGAAGAAGAGAAACTAGACAATGGGTAGCAATAAGTTGTGGTCAGTTTTTTATTTTTTATCTTACATTAACGAATATCGAAATTTTCATCACTTGTAATTTTATGAAACCTATAAAATTATATTCTATTTTCTTCACTAAATGAGTATCGTTATTTATTTATAGAATAGTTCAATTATTATTTTTTAATAAATAATATTGTTTTAATTATTTATATTATATATTAAATATAATTAATTGTATTTTGTAATTTATGAAAAATAATCATTTATAAATATTTAATGCTATGTATTTTTTAATCATTTTATTTTATAAATGTTTCCATTTATTATTTCAACGCTGAAAATATGTAAATTTTAATATATGTTCAATTTTTTCTTGTATTTTTTTTTTTTAACGAGGAAAATCGTTAAAATTTTCAAAAAATTCTATGATGAAGATTTGAAAAGAGTATAGAATTTTACCCATTAAAAACTACAAATCTTATCTGCATGATAACATCCATCCCAGAACCGTTCTTATTTGTGGTGGTATCATTTTTTCTTTATCTATATTAAACTCTTTCTTCTTGCTAAAATATTTCTTATTTCAGGATTATACATCATGATATTGGCTGGTTGTATATACGGATGGTATACTGTAACTATCCCTCAACTAAAAACTGGCCTCAGCGATAGTCCAATCTATATTACAAATGACGAATTGGCATGGCTTGTTTCTATGTTAGTAACTGGAATTTCACTTGGTCGATTCATAGGTGATATTATAATTGATACTTTCGGCCCTAAAAAAGGCCTCATATTGGCCGATTTACTTTTTATCTTTGGCTGGTTTACCTTAATATACGGACGCGAATCACAAGCTGCGCATGTTGCTCGAGGAGCTCATGGCACAGGTATTGGTATTGCATATAAGGCATTTCCTATGTACGTATTGGATGTGACGGATCCTTATATAAGTAATATCTTGAACACACTGACAATACCAAGTATAGTTCTTGGATCATTAATAATCAGTGTCATAGGATATATTGTATCTTATTTAACGCTCACAACTAGTGTTTTAATCCTATCCTTAATGTTTATTCCATTAATCATTTTTCTTCCTGAAAGTCCTGTTTTCTTGGCAAAAAATGGTGATAGAACTGCAGCTATTAAATCAATATCATTTTTTAAAGATATTCTTGATCCCTATGAATCGAGAAGGGAATTGGAGTCGCTTCTACACAAACGTGCGGAGAATGAGAATAATTCATATAGGCCAAAAAATAGTCGATGTTTAAATATAAATAGAAATACTTTGTGGGGAAAATTACGATTACTATATCTGAAAAATAACATAAAAGCTACATTTATTATGTTTTCCATAACTGTAGCACAAAATTTTACAGGATATTACTTTATTATGCAATATCTTCCAATATTGCTTGAAGCAGCAGGAGTTAAAATGAATGTGAACGCAATGATGATTATAATTTTTAGCATTGCATTTTTAAGTGCCCTTTTATCTACCGCAACGGCTCACATTATAAAAAAACGTATACGTTTGATATATTGTACAATTGGATGTTCATATACATTTTTTATCATGGCACTTTATTTTACATTTGTTAATAACAATATGCCACAAATCACGATGGATATTCTTCCTGTTTGCTTCATGTCCTTGCTCCAAGTAGTATATTATTTAGGCTTGGGCTCATTATCCGACATCCTCATAAACGAACTATTTACTCCAGAAATAAAAAATTTTGCTACCCTTATTATTAAAACTTTTGGTGATCTACTTGATTTTTTCTTAACATTAATTTTTTGTACTATTGTTGATATAAATTTTAAAATCGATTGGATATTTTATTTTCTCTCGATATGTTGTCTTATGTCAGTTATAGTAATGTTCTTTATGCCTGAAACGAAAGATATGACACATCGTCAAATTCAAAAATACTTAGCTCAAGATTCGGATTCTTCCGATCAAGAAAATGAAAATATAGAAGAGCATGTCTTATAATTTCATAAAAGAAATTTTAGTGTAGATGCAGAATACATTGTTTACTTTTGTGAAATTTTTTACTTTTTTTTTACTTTTTCTTCTTATTATAAGTATTATAAATATTAATTTAAAAATAATAATTTATAATTATGCCAAAATCTAATAAGTCCATATATAATTTTATTTTTTTATATTTTTAATCACTTAAAGATTTCTAATAGTATTGATGAGCTATAATATTCAATTATGCTAAGATTATGTCTAAGCCTATATATAATTCTATTTTTTTATATTTTTTATATTTTATTATCATAAAAAATCTTTAATAGCGGTAATGATTTATGATAATATGATCTACATTGATGATATGATCATGTATTGTACAAATTTATCATGTACAAATTGATTCATGTTATATATACAAAATTATTTTATTTTTAAAAAATTTTGTTTTAAATATATGATAATATAATATAATAATATAATATGATAATGATAATATAATAATTTATTCAGGACTTTATCCAGGACATTATATATGATGTTTAATATAAATATAATAGAATAGAACAATTTTTCTTTGAAAATATTTCTATGGATATAAATTTGATTTTTTCTAAATCAAGTGATTGAAAACAATTATTGGTGTATAAAAATTTCATTTAATTTTATGTTACTTGAATATTTCTCTAATTTATTATTAAAATATTCTTATAAATATTTATGAAAAATACTCTTTGTATCTATAATAGATACAGTTATAATTTATAAATTGTATCTAATTACGTTATCTAAAGAGCACTTCAAATATGAATTAATGAAATATAAAATAATACTTTTACTTTCAAAATTTTTTCTAAATAGTCCATTCTAAATAGTCCATTTGAATCATTTAATTTAAAATAAAATATAAGTCGATATCTATAGTGGTTCCAGATAAAATAGATTCTATTATTTATACTCTATTTATAATAATGTAGAAAGAATAATAATGTAAATTATAACTTACAGTATTGAATAAGAATAGTTATAGCAATTTTTTATATCGAATGTATTATTAATATATAATTGCGTTATTATAGATAAAATGCTATTAATGAAATCACTTTTTTATGTATACAAACATTTACACATCATTTATAAAGTCCTTGTATAAAGTTTTTTTATGATTATAATTTGAATTTTAACTTAAAAATATATGAAGATATTATTATATTTATTCTCGAATATAATTTAAAATAATTCGAAATATAATATAATTATATCATTAAATATATATTATTAAATATAACTCATGATTTCGACAAAAATTCAAGATAATTAACTGAAATGAAATATTTTTATTAATTTGAATGGACAAAACACGTATTTGATGCACTATAAAACATTGCGAATCAAAACGTATTAAATTCATTTCAGTATTGTTATTTATTGAAAAAAAATAATTTCAAGCATTGTAATTTTAAATTCTAGAATTTGATATTGACAACCATTTTTATGTAAAATTAAATTATTATAACTGTAAATTATATAATTAAATATTAAATTATAATAATTTTTTTAAATTATTATTTTATAAATGCTTGTATTTTGTCCAAAATCCATTATATGTGATTCACAATTACAATCAAATTACATTAAGAAAAGTTTGTTTAAAATATGAAAAAAAAAGTATGGTATTTATACAATGGTATCATTATAGAAATTTTTAAAATATAAAAAATTTAAATAAAGTGATAAAATTTTAAGTATTTATAATGTATTTATATAATTATAATGTATTTATATATTTAGTAAATATTTTATTAAAAGAATTAAAAAAAAAATTATTAATGTAAAAATTAATAATCAAATATATATTTTTAAAATTATTATGAAATTCATTACAATATTTTTTTTATTTTATATCTTTTTTCTATTATCTATTATGCACATGATATTTATTATTCATTAACAATTTTGTTTTGTTGTCATAAAAAATTACAAAAAAAATTTTTAAACAAACAAAATTATTAAAATATTATACAAAAATGAAAAAATGCAGATATTAAAAAACTGAAATACAATCATAAGAAATATTGTATCCTAAAAATCAATCGATTGTCATCAAACTATATTTTAACAATAATATAATATAAAATTTAAGTTAAATAATAATACATTAATAAAAATTATTAATTTTAAAAGTTGAATAATTATATTTCTAAAATTATTCGAATATCAGGATATAATGTTTCTAATGACGATTTTTCAGTCTATGCAGGTTAAGATATCAAGCAAAAAAAAATATACTACATAGAAAAAAAATTTGCTAATTTACAATAGATTTATATTTTTTTTTATTATTAATATTAAATTAATTTAATGGTCAAATATGATATAAAAAATTAATATAGAAATAGTTCTATATTTAAATACGATAATACCAGTTTAACAATTTATTAATTGAGGTATATATATAGTAATATTTAAAAAATATTTATATTTGAAAACTTTTTTATAGAATAAATTCGTTATCACAGCAATAACCGATATTTGTTACAAGATTTTCTTATTGTAATAAGAAAGCATTACTATTTCTCAATTGTCATAATTAGTAGTTTATAATAGAGAATATATTAAATAAAATATTTTTGGTACTTGTTTGTTTTTTTAAATTTCAATTGTCATTTCTCCAAAAATGTAGGAGATATAAAAATTATAATTTAAAATCTTTAAAATTATTTGTTAAATAATACTTTCTCTTATAAAAATTATGTAACAAGAATTTCCATTCTCAAGTATTTACATTTCATTATAGTGTTGTTGATGTAACTGCACTGACACCATGCACTAATACTAGAGGTGGTAAGTCTGCTGATAATTCTGTTAATAATTGAAGGTATTGATGATATATAGTATTTTCATCCCATGTATTTGATACTGGGGGTGCAGGTAAATATATAAATATTGTAGCAGTTTGTGAAGAATGTTGTCTAATTAGTTGATTCACGCTAAAAAATAAAATTAATCAATTAGAAATATAAATTACTTGAAAAATTGTTAAATATCATTTAAACAGCAAATATATAAAATAATTTAAATAATATTTACCTCAAAATATAAGCACGTGAAATATTACTTAAGATATCACTACTTTCATTGCTTGATTCATATTGACTTTCTACAGCTGAATCAATGAGAGAATGACCTTTTAGCCCACGTACTTGCGTTCCCCAATTCGGAATCTTTTTAATAGATGCTGATATTCTCAGCATATTTAATAATTTTCTTATACGAAATTCGTTAGAAACCCGAGGAAATTCACTAATCGAATTTTGTGAATCTGATATATTTAAACTTGAGTTACTGTCTGAAACTTCACAATGAAATACCCTAAGATGTAAATTTTTCCATATAGGTACCATGTTGATAATACACGCAAGTTGCAACATAAATAATGAAGTTGTATCAAATGGATCTTGATCTGTTGGTTGAAAAAAATTCACAGGCCATACATCAATATATTTTAAAGATGAGTTTCTAAAAAATGAAATATAAGAAAATAATTTAATGATACAAATCAATAAAATATTTATATACTTACTTAGCTATTTGTAATTTATTTAAGGTATGAAAATTTCGACATAAACACAAATTTTTTTTCATTCTTAAAATATCTGAGCACATTCCTACATATTGTATTGGATCCAGATTTTTTTCTGCATTTGTATGCCTTAAAGGAAATGCAGTACTATTTGGTAAAGTTGAAACATTTTCAAACATATCAGTTGCATATTGTGAATTTTTGAAAAAATCTATCGGTATTTGTTCATCATAAAAACCAAGAACAATTGTATTTGGTTTCATTGCTCCCATTCCAGATATTCTAATTAAATGATGTAGTCCTTCACGTACAGTTTTTGTAACTGTTAATTCAACAAATGCTTTTACTTTCATATGATCAACTAAACTCAACCAATGTGGATATTCTTCTATGGTAGGATCAATATTCTGACCTAAAAATTCTCCAACTTTTACATGCCCTATTACATAAAGTCCTCCTTTTTTTAAATCATTTACAAAATCTATAAGTGGGCATGCTGAACGTGGAGATGCTACCATTAAGAGCATTTGTGGTCGCCAAAATTTTACATGATCTTTACGTGAATCTAACATTAGTAAGTACTTCCTGACTTGATGAAATATAAGTGCTTGAGAAATGCTTCCCCAAGGAGCGTTTTTACTTGGAGAAAATAAATGCAAAACAATAATTAAAATTAAACAAAGTATTATGCTACTAGAAGCATAAATACTATTTATAACAAACATCATTATTAATGTACCAAGAAGGCCAATTGTAGCCGTATGCCACGTAAAATAATTAAATGTCGGTCTGTAAAAATGTGTAATTGTTTCTATTCTTATTTTCAAAATTTACATATTCTAAAATACATAAAATGAAACATACCTAAAATTTGGAGCACTTGCAAGTTCAAGACCAAGACAAGCTAAATTAGTAGCTAAATAACTCAGCAAAAACAATACTGAATTAATCTGAGCAATAGTATTTAAAGAACCTATTAACAAAATTATTTGAACTAAACTCCATGAAGTTAAAACTGCAGCAATTGGATTTCCTTTCCATGTCCCTTGTATTATGAAATTTAAACCAGAACCTACAAATTAAATAGACAAAATAAATAAATATATAAGGAATTCATAAATTCATTAAAATTTATAATATTTACCAAAAACATTATCTTTTGCTAGAGCTTCCAAAACTCTACTTGATCCTATCAAATTACTTAAACCAGCACTAAATGTAGCTGTCAATATGCCAACTGCTACAAATGGTGGCCAAATATTAATTGGCATCATATACATAAAATCATTTTGCAATAAAAATCGACTTGTACTTGCAGCTGTAAGAAGAGAAAGAAGAATATAACATATAAATGTAAATAATACTGCTGACAAAGTTCCACGTGGAATGTTTCTGCCTGGATTTTTCAATTCACCTACAAATTTTTATTAAATATTAAAATTTAAAATATAAATAAAATAAAAATTATTTTATTTAATAATTTTATTTTAGAAATACCACTCATATTAGCTCCAGCCATTATACCAGTGACACCACTAAATAATACACCAAAAACACTTGCAAAATCAGTCATTGTTCCTTCACTTGAATAATCACGACTGTAATTTGAGTAAAGATTACTTATAAGAGTAGATGACAATAATCCTGTATATGTACCATTAACATGTTCTGTTGCATTCTGAACCAACATATTTGCATCTGGTATTGGTATCTATAATAAAAGATAATTCATATAAATATTTCTTACATCAATTAATAAGTTTTTCATCTTTTATAATTACCTCCATATACCCTTTTGCCAAAAAGCTTATGAAAACACTTATTAAACAAATACATACAACTGCCAAAATTGCAACACTAGTTTTTGCAAACATTGCAGCTCCTATTAAACATACTATTAAATTGGCAGTATTTAATATAGAACAATATAAAAATCTCCACCATCTACCATCTGGTATCAGTGCACTTTTACCAGCCAAATAACCAGAAGGACCAAAATTTTCTATTAAACCTTCTGCACATCCAGAAATACAAAGTGCACTGGACACAATATTAGCCATAAAAAATAATGTACCAATAGATCCACCAAATTCTGGTCCAAGTGTACGACTAATCATAACTGTATAATTAATAATAGGAAAAATATATATATAAAAACATATATAAAACATATATATTTATAATATTTTTTAAATAAAAGCTTACTTTAAAAAAGAAATATATAATAAAAATTGTACGAGTTATTAATATCTTAAAATATCTTAGTATCTTAAAATATTTTTTTAAAATAATGTATTAGTAATTTATATAATTTATAAGTCATAAACATAAAAATTAAACACATATCATAGTCTAATATAATTTGCATTAAAAATATAATATCAATTAATAATATCTTATTTTTACATATTACATTTTATGTATAATAAACTAACAATTATTAAAAATATAATAAAATTTAAATTTTAAGGATACAATAAGCACCTCCTCCCTCAACTGCACCATTTGTAGAAATTGCACATACAGATGCTACTGTAAATACTAAAATTCCATATGCAATTATGAATTGTATCAAAGTGACAAATAATCCAGCATTGCCCACAATATATCCTATAATTTAAGAAAGTTTATCTATGTAAAGAAAATTCATATAATTTACATAAAAAATAAATATTTTATTAATAAAATTATAGAAATAATTTAATAAAATATTTTGCATTATTTTAATAAAATTCATACCCATTCGTATAAAAATTAAGGCACTGAACATTGATAATGTAACAGGACTAAATACACCAGCAAATGTTCCCAAAGTACGACCACTATCTGCATTTAAACTACCAAATTCCACATATCCATCTCCTTCTGTATGCTGTACTTTTCCAAACTTAAAAAAATTACTTAATCTATGCAAAATACTTCTTCCATGAATTAAAGGAGCTTTTTCATTACTTATCTTGACATGTACAGGTTCATTATTTGTTGAACCTACTTCTGAAGCCATCATTTTTTTAATTTTCTAATAAATATATAAAAAGACATATAATAATAATCATGTACATATAATAATAATATTAGTAATTATTTTTTAATTTTTTAAAATTTTTAATAATAAATAAGGTTATAAAAAGTTAGAATGAAACAATGAAAATATTTTGAATATTAAACTTATTTAATGATTTACCTTAAAATTAAATTAATGTACTTAATTTTATTATTTACATAATAATATATAAAACTATTATTAAATCGAATACATATATAAAACTATCATTAGATATAGCATACAATCTAAGTCAGAAACTTATGTCATCTATTGAAATGTCAAATCGTAACTAACTATAAAATTTTAACTATAAAATAACTAACAATTATAATTCATAACAAAGATTATTAAACTGATATCAAAAGATACTGATTATTCTTTTTATCTATTGAAACATAGATTAAAAAATTATCTTTTTTATTCTGAATATTATAAAAATTTTATAAGGAGTTTTATAGGGAACTTTTATATTATTCACTCATGAAAGTTCTTGATTCATATTTGGTATTATTGATACACTGAATATTGTAATATGATTTTGTAATTGTAAAATATGTTTAACGTGTAAAATAAGTTTGAGTTTACTCAAAAAATCTTTGTACTTATATAACATAAAACAACGTGATATATATATATACACAAAATATTAAAGTAATGTGTAATTAATAGATATTAAACTTAGAGATTATTAAAAATTTCTTTTTCTAAAGAAATAAAAACATGTCTAATATTTAGAATATTACATTATATAGATTGAAATTTTATCTATTTAACATATTAGTAGGCAAATTTATGATTATAGCAATTCTTTACATGACTTCTCAATCATTACCGTGATTATTCGGAAGAATTATTTTTTAAAGAACATTTGAATGTAATCATAGAATATTAAAATGATTATATATGTAAAAAACTTGATTTTACCTTTGTCACGGTCAAATATGATAAATTTGACATCAGTTCGTCATATAAATGCAATGGTTAAAACAGATTCTGTAAAATCTTTATTTTATAAAGAATATGGAGAACCTGCAGATGTTTTACATGTTACAACACAACCTATTAATCAACCAGAAAATAATGAGGTAAATTAAGAAAATATATTTATTTGATATATATATATATATATATATATTCTAATAAAAATATTAATATTTTATAAAGGTTTCTGTAAAATGGTTATTAGCACCTGTTAATCCAGCAGACATAAACACAATACAAGGTAAATATCCAAGTAAACCACCTTTACCAGCTATTCCAGGAAATGAAGGAGTAGGTGAAGTAATAGCTATTGGATCCAATGTAAAACATTTAAATGTTGGTGATAGAGTTATACCAAATGGCACAAATTTAGGAACATGGAGAACATATGCAAATTATACTTCAGAAGAACTTATGAAAGTATATAATATATTTTTAAATATAAGATATTTATATTTTATTAAAATAATATAATAATTAATTCATGTTATATCAAAATTTTAGGTTCCAAAAGAAATTGGTACTATAGAAGCTAGTATGTTAAATGTAAATCCATGTACTGCATATAGAATGCTTAAAGATTTTGTAGAATTAAAACCTGGAGATACTATAATTCAAAATGGTGGAAATTCAGCTGTTGGACAAATGGTTATACAATTATGTAAAGTATGGAATTATAAATCTGTTAGTGTTGTACGAGATAGACCAAATATACAAGAATTAAAGGTATGGAGAAAATTAAAAATAAATTTTATTTATATAATGGATAATTTAATAAAAAGCTTTTATTAATCATTTAGAATCATTTATCAAGTTTGGGTGCTGATGAAATTCTTACTGAGAATGAAATAAGAAAAACTCAAATTTTTAAAAGTAAAAAATTGCCTTCACCAAAATTAGCTCTGAATTGTGTATGTGGACAAAATGCATTGGAAGTTTCAAGACATTTAGCACATGGAGGTATTATGATAACTTATGGTGGTATGTCTAGAGAACCTTTAACAGTTCCAATTTCTGCACTTATTTTTAAGGTATATTAATTAAAACATGTGAAATAATATATAATATATAATATATAATATTATTAATATTATATCATTAATATTTTTTAATAATTATTAAATAGGATATAACATTTAAAGGATTTTGGATGACAGCATGGACAAAAAAAAATATGGATTCTATAGAGCGTCAAAATATGTTTCGTGAATTAGGAGCATTATTTAAAAACAAAAAATTAAAAGCTCCACTTCATAAGTTAGTACCATTTCATCAGTATCAAGAAGCTGTTATAAATGCATTACATACAGATGGCCGAACTGGAGTAAAATATATCTTGGATATGACTAAACCATAAAGTAAATTTTTTTTCTAGATTGTAATTTAACAATTTTTTAATGATTGCATTTTTAATATACTTAGTATATTAAAAATTTTTATTTATTAAAGATGAATGTTAATATGTTTAATGCCAAAAATATTAACTTTATGATGTTTGCTATGATACATATTTTGTAATGAATTTTTAAATTAAATTAAATATATTTTTCATTAAAACTACGAAATAATTTCAAAATAATTCATTATAAATAGCAGATAATAAAATTAAATAAAGCTTAACTATATTTATAAAAAATGAACTATTGTTTTACGTAAAAAAAATATTTATTTGTGTGACAGAATTTTTATATATGCATAAATATAAAGAGAAAGTTCAAAAAAATTTATATGCATTGTATTAATTATACAATGTAATTGAAAAGTAGATTAAAATTATTCCGTTTTATCTAATAATTCCAACAAATTTGTATTATGTTTTATCTCTTCACAATCATTTTCGAAAAGATCTGCACGTATAATATCAAGTTTCGTTTTATAATCTTCATTGAGTTTTGTTTTTTCGAATTTTACAATTGCATTATTGTGATTATCTTTTAAAGAATCAAAATTTTCTTTTATGTTTGCACTATCATTATCTTCATTTGAAAGCAAATTCAAAGTAAAGGGTCGTTTATATGAAGTTTCTTCAGTTCCTAGTTGAACAGCTAACATACCAAGTTCTGCTTTTATACCACAGTCTTTTATATAATTTTGGTTTTCTTGTTCAGAAGTTAATTTCGATATATTATATGACATTGAATACCTATGTAATATTTTTTTTATATATTTCTGTCTTAAAATATTTTATACATACATATAATACTTACATATTTTTTCCAAGTATTGTACCGCGTTCTCCAAAAAGATTAAAAGAACCATTACAGTATGTTTCCAAATTTATATCACATAATTTAATATTATAAAAATTAGTTTTATTCTCTTCATATTTTTCATCATATTTGTGATGCATTGAATTAAAACTTCCATCATCATTTTGTAATCCAAGTCTAAGAAGAATAGATATCTTTACGCAATAATATTCTAATTCTTTTATACAATCATTCCTAGCATTCCAAACTTCTTCAAAAGTTAGAGTACTATAAAACTATAAAATCATTAGTAAATTATTTTAAAGATTAAACATGAATAATACATGAATACATTTAATTAATGAATAAAATATTTACATCAGTTACCATTTGATGTACCAATCCAACACATTGTTGAGCATTTAAATTGCTAACCATATCACGCATTGCATCTATGTGATTTAATGTTAATAATATAACTTCTACAGGACCAGTAGCTGCAATTAACTGATATTTAACCATCATAATCATTAAATCAAATAGTTTATCCATACTATTTTTATCAAGTTTCATTATTGATGATAATACAACAGATTCTAAAGTAGATCGTAAAAAAGATACTTTGGTCAAAGATTTTTGCTCAAATATAGAAGATAATGTTTTAGGATTAAGCAATGCTGCAGTTACATCATCTAACACTACAAATTAAACAAAAACATATTAAAAAATTAATCAATATGTAATGATATACAAAAAAAAACATAAATATCTGACATAAATTAGTAATACATTATATACTTCTTATAATATCTTATAATATTAAACTAGCCTTGTATAGTTTTATCAATACTTATTCTTTGTGCTTTCAATCTTTGTCGCAAAACATATAACATTTCGCCACCCATATTTAAATAAAGTATTGGTGTTGCATATGATGACATTTTTTTAATGTTTAACTTCTACTTTTAGAAACAAAGTACTTTTATAATTCTTATATACGTATGGGTTAATCTATCGATAGCGTTGTCTTAGCAACAAAAGTGTACATAAAATTATTCGACGTAATGTATTTAAATAAAATTCCGCGATATTTTATATTTCACAGATATAGACGATCATTTTTTCAAAAGCAAGCATACTACATTTCAAGTTTACTTGTTTTTTTTAACCAGTAAATTAAGAAATTATATATGTTATATTTTTAATTTTATAAACTTTATTTTGTAAAACACATTAATATTATAACTACAATAAGATAATAATTGCATACATTAACTAGAAAAATTTAAGTTATAATAATTAATAATTAATATAATAATAATAACAATAAACATTTAAATAATAATTTAAAATTTTTTTTTTGATTTAAACTTTTAATAATATAAGTCATTTAAAATGAAAGACATATGTTACGATTTTTATTTTTATTATATATAATTTGTTTCAAAACATATTTTAAGTTAAAAAAAAAAATATTTAACATCTGTATTTTACGCTGAACAGATATTAGGCAATTAATTATAATAGTCTTGTAACAATATTAAGTAACAATAATATTAATTATTTATAAAATAATATAAGTGGACGGTTATATGTAACAAAAAATATTATATTCCGCATTTTTATAAAATATCTTAAATCTAGGTTCAAAATTGGCTTAGTTACGTGGAACGGTTTAAATTGTAGAAAGAATTTAATAGCCACATTATTTAAATTCTCACACCGTTTACCCATTTGTAACATATATGAAGATTTCATTCCAAAAAAATATGCATAAATAT
Organism: Apis laboriosa; assembly: GCF_014066325.1. NCBI lineage: Eukaryota > Metazoa > Arthropoda > Insecta > Hymenoptera > Apidae > Apis > Apis laboriosa. The sequence goes on from NW_025222129.1 coordinate 4,759,447, forward strand.
TTATCAGTCTAATATTAATCTATATAGTATATATGTGCTATTGCACGATCTTCACATGTTTTGTTATTCATTATATTTTTTTTATATCATTTTGAATACAATTTTACTTACAATTTAATTAATATTAATTAAATTTTTAAATTGTATTGCATATATATTAATGCGCACAGAAATTCGACAATAGAAATAATAATAAAAATGAAAAAAATATCAGTACTTAAAATTTTTACACGAATTTAACGTTTTTTAAATATGAATGTACAGAAACATTTGTTAAAAAAACAAATGTAATCTTCAATGATACTCGAAAAATTACTAAAATTAATGCTCAAAAATTTGTAAATATTTTGTACAATCTACATGAAATTATATTACACTTTATCTCGTAAATTACTGCATATTATAAAAAATCCAATGACAGATATTAAATATAAGTAAAATATTTTACTTAACTTAAAGTTATTGAAGATTTTTTAAAAATATTTAATCTGACATAAATTCATCTTTGATTATATGCTTTATATACAAATTTTAAGTACATTATATCACGTTGTAATTTATAAAAACTCTTTGAAAATATGTAACATTCATGTAATATTTTAAACAAAATTCTAAAAAAAAAAAATATATAAAACACAACTCCATTTATATTCATTCAAATTATAAATAACATTATACCGAAAATAATATTAAGAAATTAAGATATTAATATTGCACTCAGTACTTTAATTGATGCAATGAATAATATATTTATTTTAAACAATGTAAAATTCATTTTTAATTTTTGCATCATTTATATAAAGTACATAAACATTATCTTGAGTATAATCATTTTATATATTACATTGAAATAATTGCGCTAAAATTTTATTTTTTACTCTTTGAAGAAATATCACAATTGTTTCTAATTTTATATTTTTATATATATCCTCTTCTGAAACTGCACAAATTATGCCATTTCTTTTTAGTTATATAATGATTATCTAATTTTAGGAATTTCTCGAAATAATTTTCTAAATGAAATTTTTCTATTTCGAGAGAGTATTAATGTTACTTATAATTTAATTTATAAATTATATGTCCAAGTACCTTTTGCTGACTGAATATAGCGAAGAGGGACGATCGTGTTTCTAATATCAGGACTTTTTGACCTTCTTACACAATCCTGACTTAAAACCCTGCATCCTGGACTTAAAGTTAAACCATTAAAGCTACTGCGAGGGATGCTGTCACTACTTGCAACCCTTCTAACATCATTGGCTTTCTTTTCTTCGCTGTTATTAACTACAGACATTAGATTATCTGGTATAGAGTCCCTAAGATTATATACATTCTGATTATTTCCAAAATATTTTGAATTCGGATGAATAGATATATTTTTTGGATTTCGCATTGAAGTTTCCATACAACCATTCCGGCGAATTTGACATTTATCAGTATTATCATCGATCGAATGTCGATTACATGACATATGATGATCAATATTACAATTTGTATCGTTATCAATAATATATTGGCAAGGAATTACCATACTATCGAGAGAATCTGAAAATTCTGGACTTGAAATTGAAGAAACACTGCCCATATGAGAAAAAGTGACCGTCCCCTGATTTTGGGGACGGCGTCAGAAACATCATTCTTCTAATTCATCCATTCGATTCCTAACAGCCATTTCTACTACTTCTAAACTTGGATAATCAAGCTCTTTAACTAAACATAATACAGCCGATAATATGTTTGAGTTCTAAAATCAAAATATTTTATGTTATTTTTAAATCTATTTTTAAATTTTAATAAAACAATATATATGTGAAATATACTCTTGTAACAGGCCTTCTGTGGTAATGAAATTGTGATCTACATTTTTCCTTGTCAGAATGTCTTACCCATCCAGGTACTTGGTTTGAATCTTCCTACAATATAGAAAAATTTCATTTGATTCATTTTTATATAATTTATATTGCTAAATTTTAAATCAAAATTAATAATAATAATTTTAATTTTAACCCTTTTTACATTGTGATGAACTGCCATTCGTCTAGGTTGAGATGATGGTTGATGTTGCTCTTCATAATCTGATTTTATCCTGTGATCATGATGTTCTTTATATTCAGATTTCAATCTATTGTCATAATCATAATTATTTCTTTCTGCTCGTCTTTCATCTAAAATTTCATTTGTAGCATATTGTGTTCTTGGAGACATTGGTGCATATGTTCGTTGAGAAATATCATTATTACTATATTCTGCATAAGATCTTCTATCATCATAATCTCCATTATGTCTAGATATTGCTGATCGGTCATCATATTCCTAAAAATAATTTTAGTAAAAAAATTTTTTTTATTTATTTTCAACAATAGTATATTATATAGATATATTTGTATTTAATAAAAAAGTTTTTTTTACTTATTTTCAACAATAGTATATTATATATTATATATTATATAGATATATTTGTATTTAATTCTTCTAAAATTTAAAAAATATTACAAAATTAATTATTATTTTATATTTGATAACAATATTGATAATTAGATAATCTGTTTCCAGTGAACCACTCAGAATTATCTAAAAGATTTTGTTAAAATTAGAATTCAAAGTTTACAACATTTGTCATAAAAAAATCAATTAAAGATAAAAATATGCTAATAATATTATAATATAATAATTTAATCTAAATTATATTTTTTATAAAAATTACATTTTTTGTTTTTTATTTTAAAAAAAATAAATTTTAATTTTATAAAAACAAATAAATATTATATATGTTTAGATTTTACATATTTAGATACAAAGTATTTAATATTTAAATTTTAATTATATATATTATATTTATAATTATATCTTTACTAGCTAAAAAAAAATCATTTAAAATCAATGTCACTAATTGATAAATAGCAATTAACTTTGAATAAGCAATATATAAATTTAACTAATGAATATTAAAACTATCAAGGTAACACTAGAAATAACACTACTTTGCACAAGCATTGTGCAATCTATAAAATGTACCTTGATTATTTCAATAGTGTTAGTGGCCACGTTTTCACTGACGTTGCGCGACTCTGTACGTATAGTTTCATCTTTGCTTTGATTCTTTGACTGTCCATTTGCTTGTTGCTGTCAGTATATGATTGCAGATAAAAGGAGCAATAAAATCATGCTTATTTAAATATTGTTAAATATTGATTTAGATACTTTGCTCAATACAACTAAGAATAAATTACGAATAGAGTTAACATTATACAATTAAGAAAAAATAAAAAATTAATTACATTTCTAATTTTAATATGAAAATAAAAGTAATCTAATGAAAATTTGAAACATAGAATAATCATTTTCGTTTACAGTTTCATTAAATATATATTATATTATATTAATGTACATTTTTCTTACATGCAAAAATATACAATGCAAAGCATTGACTTACCTCATATGCATATTGATTATTTTGTGAATAATGATGTGATGGTGACGCATTATAATTTGCATTTCTATGATCTGGATCATGATACTCTTCTTGAACATGTTGTGTCTCTTCAAAACTTCTCTGTAAGTAAATATGTATATAAGAAATTGTCTCTTTGTATTAAATAAATATATGTGCATGTATATATAATATTATAATAATAATATAATATAATATATAATTTAGATTTTAATAAAATTATCAAAAGTAAAATTTCAATAAAAAAATTTTAACAACTTGAATTTTATATTACCTGATCACTTGAAGAACTATATCTTCGATGTCGTGTCACTTCACTTTCTTCAATATATTCAGTAGTAATATCCTAATTATTTAAATGTTATTTAAGTGTTAAGATTTTGTTAAAATGAATTTATTATGATGAAAATAAATAAAATCATAGATTTAAATATAATGATACATATAATAATACATATACATATATATCATTAAAAAAATTAAGTAAAGATTTTAATATTAAAAATATTACATGACGATAAAGAATGATTTAAATAAATATATTAAAAAACAATTTTATAAAATAAAAATAACAAATAATAAATAATCTTACTTCTGGACTAACTGCATTTGATTGTGGTGGGGAAGCATACATATCAAGAAGAGGATGAACTAAAACACGACCTCTTGTCAATGCAGTTTGCACTTCCTCAGGTGATACTACTTCATCATCAAGTTTTTGTAAATTTGGTAAAGCTCTTAAAACTGATAACCGATACCTAGAAATAAATTAATTATTCGGAAATTTATTCAAATATAGTATTGAAATATATTATATCTTTTAAAACAATAAAAAATGTAAAGATTTTTAAAAATTATTAATGTCTTTTTATTCACATACAAAAAATCATTTTGAATTGAGATTAATATTCGAATTATTTACGATCAGTAATCGAAAATTTTCATTTTATTTAATTATTTAATTTATTAGATTTAATTTTATTAATTGCATATCAACAGTAAGTTAAGTATATTATAAATGTAATATTTCCAATAATTATTAGTAATTAAATATGATAGTCCATTCATCATAATCCAGCGAAAAAAACGCGCAAATCAGATAAAGATTTTCTTTCGCTTGCCATGTGTGCCAAGGAACTAAAAGGATTTTTTAAAACAATTTATAAACATGCTGATTAACCTTTTCTGCAAGATCTATCAATATGCACAATTCTATCTCTATTCTATTTCTTTTTTAAAATCTCTTAATATGCATAATTCTTAATGATACTGTATATACCCTTCCTTCTCAGCACAAGGATTTTCTCCAAGCCATAAATTTCTTAAGTTTGGTAAACCTTGAAGATAACAAACTTCATTTAAATCTTCAATATTATTATTTCTAACAAATAATTCTTGAAGACTTAAACAATATTGAAAATCAGCAAGAGTGTTGATATGATTAACACTGAAAACAAATGAAAAGAATTAAAATATAATATCGTAATAATATAAATATATCAATATAAATATCAATATATCAATATAAATATATCTTTATATATAGAAATGTTTATAATAAAATTTGATTGAATTTCAAAAAAATATTCTATTTCAAAGATAATTATTTAATAAATATTTAAATAATAAAATTATAATTAAAAAATATAAAATCAGTAATAATATAAAGTTTTAGAATATATTATTCATAAAGATAATGCATTAAAAAATTGTTATATGATTATATTGCTACATTTCACTTGAATTAATTTAAATAAAATCTATCAAATGATATTAAATCTACAATTAAATATTATTTAAATTATTATTTAATTAAATCTGTTATATTATGATTATGTTAATATTATGATTAATTGATAATAATATCATAGTATAAATATAAAAAGAAATCTAAAATTTTAATAGTTTTCAAATATTAAAACATTATATATCATGTCAAATTATTTTCATTTTTCTTTAAAAGAATATTAAAATATACAATAAATTCAAAACGTGAAGAAATTTTGTATATAATTTTGAGATTTATGTAAATTTATTTTGAATTAAAGACTATATAAATTATTAATATTAAAAATTATAAACTGAAATCAATAGTTTTTTTTTCTTAACACAATAATTTTTAAGTAACATTTCTATATAAAATGTAAAGATAAATCATAATTAATTACCTTAATGATAATACTTCCACATTTTTCATTTTTCTTAAAATGCTTACATCAGTTAATTCTGTGCCCCTATTAAAAATATAATATTAATATAAATATTAATTAAATAGTTATAAATATTTCTTACAATTTTTAATAATGAATAGTAAAAGATTAATAAAAATAAATCCAAATAATTTATTAATTATTTAATATTGTAAATTAAATATAAGTAATTAACTATAATAATATTTTTATAACATATTTATTTCAGATTTCAACTTAATTATACAATTTTAAGTGCAAATACTAAATAATTCTTTATTAAATAAATATAAAATTAAATAAATAAATATTCTTTTAAAATAATAATATTTTAAAAATATAATGATATAAATATAATTATATTGATTCTTAGGAAGAATTAAATAGTATAATATAATAACGAATGTCATTGATTAAATTGAATACATTATTTTAATATAATTACATGTTAATATATGTAATAATGATAGATAATAATAGAATAAAGATAACGATTTAACGATAGAATAAAGAACAACTTATTTAAAAAAATATAATATTTTTTTAATACTTACCAACAATTAAGTTTCTTTACGGCAGAGAAATCAGACATTCGTGTCCGAGCCACGACCATTTCTTCTGTTAATTTTACCATAATGAAATTTGTAATTTATATAAAAGTACTTGAAATAAAATAATAATAAAAAATTTTGCGGATATTAGAAATAATTACAAAAAAAATGCAATTTAGACCATTATGCCAAATTTCTTAACTGTAAATCAAAGACGTAACCAAAACCCATCGCCATGATGGTGTGCCGTTGACTAGTTGAAAACTATAGTAAGAAGCTTTCGTAAAATACTTAAACGTTCTCCACAGTATACGCATGTGTACTATATAACTGAAATACAGATATGCGACTCATTTTCATTTCTTTAATTATATTTAAATCTGTTACAAACAGTTCATATAGAAGATAGACAAAAATAGCAAAATAATCATTAGCAATAGATATTTAAAATTTTGATTATAAATAATACTTTAAAGTTTATTAAACTTTATAATATAATTCTTTATAATGTAATAACAGTTTTAAATAATCTTTGAACACATTCATGTTACTTTTTATTTATTTCTAGCTTTTTATCATAATTTACTAGGGAAATTATTCCCGCTTTATTGATACACCCTCTTCTTTTCATTAGAGAAGAATTGGAGTTTTGTAAAATCGAAGACGCACTCGTGATAAAAGAATATTGATGATGCATACATAGTAACACGTGTCAAAACGTGCAAAAATAAAGATCTAGTGATCATATTATTTCTGCAACAGTGCTCATTAATATCAGACATTAAAGATTAGAAAAATGCAGAAAGTTGGAAAATTGAATTCCTCAATTGATATCATTCCATTACAAGGATCTAGTGGAGATTATAAATCAAAAACCATGAATAATAAACACAAAATTGATTCTTCCCATAAATTTTTGCGAGATAAATTATTAATTTCACGTGTGCAAACGGTAATTTAATTTATTATTTCATAATATTTAGAATATTTTTAATTTAACTAATGGAATATGTCTATTAAAATAAACACTTTTACATTATACAATTTGCGCGCTAAATTCATGCATTAAACTCAAAAACATATAATATAACGATTTTTTATATATGTAAAATATTTTTATATAAAGTAATTTTTACAAACTTTTAAAAATAAAATTCGAATTTAATATTTTTTTTAAAAGTAAAATCTGATTTTATTTTATATTTTGAATATTTTTATGTTTCAGAATTTAACTTTATAATAACTTCATGAAAAATTTAATCATATAATTATTAACTACTTTGAAAAATTATTTTTAAATTTAAAATAATAATAATATATTAACATAATAAGTTATTAATATTTATTATAATTTATTAAGTTTATATAAGTTTCTGAATGATTTTATTATTATTTTAGTATATGCATGAAAATGAAAATAAAGTCTATATTGATGTTAATGAAATGGCAGATGCTTTACAAAAAAAATATAAAGACTACCGTATTAAAAAACGGGGTCCTTTTAGAGCATTAGTACGTAAAGCATATGATGAACTTACAGAAATGTTTGCAAAAAAATATTGTTCTCGTGAATGGCCTGCTTATGATGATGAAGATGAAGAGGAAGAAGTTGATCTTGAGGTATAAATATAAATATAATAAAGCATAATATAATGTATTATATTAAATCTTGAGAAAAATATGTTGATTTTAGTCAGATCCTCAAAATACTATGTTAGATGGAATGTTGTTAAAAATGTATAAAAAATCACAAAATAAACAGAATGGGAATTCTAGTGATAAAGAACTTATAGATATTAGTAGTGATGATGATGTAAATAAAATGGAATCAAATTCAAGAAAAGCAAGTGAACCTGAAGTTGTGGAGAATCTACAACAAAAACCAGGTCCATCTTCAAGTACAGAAAAAACTATACATGCTAAAGAAGTTGAGCAACTGAGAAGAGTAAATTTAAAGCTTTTTTTATTCCTGTTTAATTTTTTAAATTTTGTTAATTAATATTATCTAATTGTAATTTAATATAAAATCTGTATTAAAATAGTATAAGTAAATATACTAATTACTAATATTTGAAATTTATTACATTAAAGTAATATTATTATGGTAGAAATATTGCATTTAATTTTTAATTTAATTTTTAGCCTAGTAAAGAAATACAACAAACAACAACAACAACAAGTACAACAACTACTACAACAACTACAAGTACAGCAATAGAATCTGCTAAGAAACGACAACGTGATGAAGATGCTGATTGTCAATTCACGTTTGTAAGGAAAACTAAAGGAATACCAATTTCTGATCCAAAAATCACATTTTCAGACATAAGAGGAAATGATAAAACCAAAAGAATACCAATTTCTGAACCAAAAATCACATTTTCAGACATAGGAGGAAATGATAAAGTTTTAAAAACTGTATGTAAATTACTTGCTCATATGAAACATCCAGAAATCTTTAAAGAACTTGGTATATCTCCACCAAGAGGATTTTTACTTCATGGTCCACCTGGATGTGGAAAAACATTATTAGCACATGCTATTGCTGGAGTAAGTTACTATTTTAGAAAATTGATTTATTTCTTATTTGATTATTTATTTTATATTTTTAATAACTAGGAATTAGGTATACCATTATTGAAAGTAGCAGCACCTGAATTAGTTACAGGAGTATCAGGTGAAAGTGAAGCAAGAATTCGAGAATTATTTGAACAAGCACTTGCAATTGCACCTTGTGTAATTTTTTTAGATGAAATTGATTCTGTAGCGCCACATAGAGCCACAGCTCAAAGAGAAATGGAAAGAAGAATTGTTGCACAATTATTATCATGTTTAGATGGTAAATTATTATTATAATTAGATTATAGTTAATTATGCTAATCTTAAAATAATTTTTTAAATAGAAAATGTATTATTGAATAGAATTAAGTTTAAAAGAAAATGGTACTAGAGTATTAGTACTTGGAGCAACGAATCGTCCTGATTCATTAGATCCAGCTTTAAGAAGAGCTGGTCGATTTGATCATGAAGTATGTCTAGGAATACCAGATAGAGATGCAAGAGCAAAAATTTTAGCTGTTCATACAGAAAAAGTAGCACTTTCTCCAAATGTTAGTTTATCTACAATAGCTTCACTTACACCCGGTTTTGTTGGTGCAGATTTAGTTGCATTAATTAGAGAAGCAGCTATGGCAGCTGTGGATAGGTAATAAATTTAATAAATATTTTAAAATTAATTTCTTTAATATATTTCTCTCAGTTATATATTCTTATATTTTTATTAGAATACTCGAAAACTTAAAATCAGTACCAGATAATAAATCTTCAGAAATTCCAGAAAATAATACTGTTATTGAAAAAAAAACTGAAAATTTTGAAAATTCTGGTAATTTAGTGGATGAAGTGACCATTGAACCATCTACCTCAGATCAAAATGTTCCTAAGTCAGAAAGTTCTCAAGTAACTTTAGAAATGGATGTAATACAGGAAAATTCTAAATCTCCAGATTTAACGGGATTACTTACTTGGTTACGTAATGATCCGCCGCTTCCTACAGAGCAGTTATCAAATTTATGTATTGAACATAGTGATTTTGAAACTGCTCTTCGTATTATTCAACCATCAGCCAAAAGAGAAGGCTTTGCAACAGTACCTGATGTTACATGGGATGATGTTGGTTCTTTACGAGATATCAGAGAAGAATTACAAATGGCTATACTTGTAAATACATTTATATTAATATAATTAAAAAGGTCCAAAAAGTTTAATATATTTGAGAAAAGTAAAATATTTTTTTGTTTAATTATCTTAGGCACCAATTCGACATTCTGAACACTTTACAGCATTAGGATTAACAACACCTACTGGAGTATTATTATGTGGTCCACCAGGTTGTGGAAAAACATTATTAGCCAAAGCTATTGCAAATGAGGCTGGTATTAATTTTATTTCTGTTAAAGGACCAGAACTACTAAATATGGTAAAAATATTTTAATAATTATAAATATTATTATACAATTATTTATTTTTATTAAAAATTTGTTTTCATTATTTTAGTATGTTGGTGAAAGTGAAAAAGCAGTTCGACAATGTTTTATTAGAGCAAGAAATTCTGCTCCATGTGTTATATTTTTTGATGAATTAGATGCATTATGTCCCAGGAGATCAGAAGGTGATAATTCTGCTACTTCGCGTGTTGTAAATCAAATGTTAACTGAAATGGATGGAGTAGAAGGACGACAAGGAGTATTTTTAATGGCTGCAAGTAATCGTCCTGATATTATTGATCCAGCAGTATTAAGACCAGGAAGATTAGATAAAATTTTATATGTTGATTTGCCTACCTCAGCAGATCGTGTTGATATTTTAAGAGCATTAACAAAGGTAATATCTTATAAACTGACTGAAAATATATTTTTTAAAAATTTCTCCCTCTTGAAATAAATCCATATTTATAGAATGCAACAAAACCAAAATTAGCTGCAGATGTAAACCTTGAAGAAATAGGATATAATAGTAAATGCGATGGTTATACTGGAGCTGATTTAGCTGCTTTAATCAGAGAAGCTGGTATAGAAGCATTAAGAGAATTAATGGATATGCACTATTCGGGACAACCAGAAATCTCTATGCGACATATTGTAGTTGCGTTTGATAAAATAAGACCGTCCGTACAAGAAAAGGTAAACACAATTAATATCGATCATTTTTTTTATAAATTAATTATATATTACATATTCTAATTTTTAGGATATCAAACATTATGAAAAATTAAAAAGATTGTATTCAATTAAAAAAAAATCTGATGATACACCTATGGAAACTCCAATAGATACACCTATAGTAGATGTAGTTATGGAACCTATGGAAACGTGAAATAAAAATAAGACTTAAACAAATGTGTAAAAAATCTTCCATTAAAAAGTTCTTTTAAGCAGATGACTCTCACTTAAAAGATAGATATTATACACCTTAACTTTATTTTTATAGTTAAGACATTTTAGTGTTCATCTCTGACGATCGAAAATAAATTATAATAATATTAGATCTTAATTTACTATTATTAAATAAAAAATAAATTTACTTTTAATTTTCAAATACTAAATATATGCAATATAAAACTATCTTAATAATATTTCTATAAATAAAAATGTGTTTATAAAATTTTTATAAACAAATAAATTTTATGTTCAACATATTTTTGGGTAAATTATACGATTTCCTTTATTTTAGAAACAAAAAGAATTATATATTTTATTTTATGTAACTTTATATAAATTTATATAAAGTATTACATTATTTAAAAAATTTAATAAATCTATTTTTTTCAATAATTTTTTTAATGTTTTATAATGAATTATTTAAATTTTTATCAACAAATAATATGTAATTATAATTAAATTTTTAATTATAAATCATATTTTTTTTAATGTAAATTATAAATCATATTTTTTCTAGAAATATTAATTTTATTTATAGAAATTAAATTTTATTCCAAAAAATATTTTTTATTAACATTAAAATATTTAATATATATATGATTTTTTTTATTCTAAATTGTTATTCTTATATTCTTATAGAATATAAAATACCTTCACTACCTGTCTATCAATTTCATATGAATAAGTTATATTATAAATAAAATTATAACTAAAAATTAAATTCTCTTAAAAATTAAAAACTCAATCAATGAATGTTGTTATTTGGTTATAAAATTGTAATTTAAAAATAATTTTATTAAATGACAAATTATTAATTATTTTATTATTATTAGAAGACAAAAAAGAATACGTAATGCACCATTTCAAATTACATTATGTTTTATTCTGTGTATGAAGTAACAATATTATAATGTTATGTAATATAAAAAAATATCTAAAATAGATTTTTTGCTAAAAACTTATCTAGAATGTGATAATTGCAATATTAGTGATATCAAATCAAACTTCTATTGCAAGGAAAACAATTGTTTTATAAGATAAAATATAAAACTTAATAATTTATAGCAATTACATTATGATACATGTGGTTCTGTTGTTCGATTTTGCACAATCCAAGGATGTCTTAAAACATCTTCTAAAGGTAATCTTTGACCTGGATCAACTATTAATAACTGAAATAAAGAATTAAAATTAAATTTATATTTAATAATTTTTTATTTAATTTAACTATAATTTATTAATTTATTAACTATAATTATTTTAAAATATAATAAATATAATATAGAACTCACTTTAGATATTAAGTCCTTAGCACCTTCACTTAGAAATTCTGGAAATGTATATTGAGCTTTCCTAATTTTCATATATGTTTCATTATAAGATTTAGCTAAAAATGGAGGAATTCCTATTAAACATTCATAACAAAGAACACCAAGTCCCCATAAATCTACAGTATGATCATGTGTGTTTCCATTAATCATTTCTGGTGGTAAATAATCTAAAGTACCACAAAGAGTATTTCTTCTAGAGGAAGGAGCATGAACAGACCATCCAAAATCTGCTACTTTTAATTCACCCTTTATACCAAGTAATAAATTTTCAGGTTTAATATCACGATGTATCACTTTTTTACTATGACAATATTTTAAAGCATCTGCTAATTGAGATATATATGTTGCTGTTCTAATTTCATCAAAACGTTTCTCAGGTTGAGCATTCAATTCCTTGAATAATTCTCCATTTGGGGCATATTCCAAAATTAAATATATTCTTTTATCATCATGAAAATAACCATACATTTTTAAAATATTTGGATGCCTATAAAAAAATAAATATTATATTTATTTTAATTCAACATATAATTCAAAATATTATTTATATTATTATTTTATTAATATATTTATATTATTCTAAAAATTCATAATATAATGAATAAATATAATGAAATGTAAGTTAAATAAATTTTAAAATGTTTTTATAATTTTTATAATTAAATCATTATTGTTTCATTATTGTAATAATATTGTTTCTTTTTGTTATAATATAAATGTTTAAAATTTTTACCTTAAATGTGTCTGAATTTCTATTTCTCTTCTAACTTGATGTTCAACATCAGCTTTTTGTATTTGTGCTTTAAATAATACTTTCATAGCAATAATAAATTTTGATTTCTTTTCTCTAGCTAAATAAACATTTCCAAATTTTCCTTTTCCTAAAGGTCGACCAATATCAAAATCAGTTAATACCCACTTCTTATCAGTTTGTTTCTTATTATTTGTAATATTTTGTTCCAGATTCTTTTCAATGTCTAAATTATTGACAATTTTATTTTCTTTCTCATCATCAATTACATTTGGTATACGTTCTGTTGTTTTAGAAGATACAGGTGGTAATTTAGGTGGTGGCATCAATTCTGTAGACATTTTAGAATTGTTTTCTTTATTTTGTTTAATATTTGTTACATAAGTACTGCATTGATTTTTTATAGTATCTAAATTTTCTGTATTTTTCAATGTATTTTCAGTTAATACAGGAGCCACTTTTGATATCTTTAATTGTTTAAAATTATTTTCTACTTGTGAAATTGTTCTTCTTTGATCCTTAAGCATCCTCAAATATTACCTATAATTAAAAATAATATAAATAATAATTTAAAAATTATTTATTGAATCAATCTATCACATAAAAAATTATATAAAAATTTATAAAATATTTCTACATTTTATAAACAATACTCAAATAAAAAAGTAATTTACTATTTAAAGAATTATAAAATAATTCATTAATATTTTATGAAAATAAATAATATATTTTTCAATAGAAGAATAATTTAAATTCAAATATTTAAATTTAAATATTTCAAATAATTATATATATAAAATAATAACAATTAATACATACGTTTAAAAATTAAAATATAAGCTACAAACACGTCGTACTTTCAGTTCAATTTTAAAATAACGAATTTGAGCATTCGTTCTTCTGATTGGTCTAAATCACATGTATGAAAAAGATTACAAGATAGTCAACTCCATTAAAAAATAAAAATTCATAGTTAACAGCGCTCTCTATTATAAGAGGTTAAAAAAATTAAATATTATACATTATACATATATTAAAACATTTTTAATTATATTAAAAATAATTATATTCATAATAATTAATAAATTTATTAAAACATTTTTAATACATTTTTTTTTACAAATAATATTATTAATAATATTAATATAAAATCTATGTAAAAGTTATAATAAATCTTTTTCATTAATCTCTTAAATATATATATTGCAATTGAATAAAATGAATATACAAAATTTTCACAAAAATTAAAATTTATTATTAATTATGAAAATGTCATAAATAGATAACATTACATTATAAAAAAATCTTTTTTATTTAATTTAAGAATAATAATAAAAAATTGAAACAATATTTGTATGAATCTTAAAATATTTATTTATTTTGTAAGAGTAATATAATTATTATAGTTTAACAAACATTTATAAACAGAGTTCTTTATATATCTATTTTACAGACCATATTTAGAAAAATATTTTATGCAGAAAAAAATTTATATGTCACATACTAACTTAAAATTAAATCAAACGAAGTTATATACTTTATTTTAAATATGGTCATAATTTTACTTATTAAAGTAAATTTTTTTTTGCTTCAAATACAAATTAAATTTCATTGTTTAAAAGTTTTTTATCAAATAGAAACTCTCCTAACATTCCATGTGTTTGTATCATTTTACCTAAAGATGAAATTTTACCAGCAAGATCACGCTGTCCTTTATATTGTTCAGTTAAAAATTCTCCAGTGAGATAATCTACCAACTGAAATTAAATAATTTATTAAAGTAAAATAAATTTAAAACATATAATATTATAACTTACATGATAATCAACTAAATTTAAGTCATTTGGATGTTCACATGTTTTAATTAATTCACGAATTTTTTTTGTAACACTTGTTTCTAATTTAAGAGCTTTTTTCAAAGCTTTATAACCACTATTCCAATTCTCAATCTCTGCTTCCTAAAAAAAATAATATTTAAATATTTTTTATATATATATATCTAATTCTATAATTGAATTAAAATTTACATAATATAATACATAAATTGCATAAATTGAAATAGTAATATATTTTAAATGTATACCAAAGGAAATCTTAAAAGAACATTATCCTCATTAATATTAGTTAATTGACCACGCATTAATAAATATTCAAGAACTTTTATTGCATGTTCTCTTTCTTCTGTAGCAGATTCAAAAAAGAATTTGCTGAATCCAGGTCGATTAATTACATCAAGAGCAAAATGAGCACCCTAAAAAAAAAAATAAAAAATAAATAAGTGCAATATTATTAATACATAAAATACATCATAAAATAAAGGAAAAAATTTAATTACCATTGCAAGATAAGTCATTGCAGCTTTAATTTCAACATTCACCTGAGATTCCAAACTTTTAATACAATTTTTATCCATATCCAACCAATGTTTTGTCGCATTTTCATCAGCAGCTATATTACCTACTATACCTAATATTAATAAAAATAAAATTCATTATTGATAAAAAAATATAATAATATATATTATTTATTAAAGTATTAAATGATATAATATACATAAAAAGATTCAAAAAAAATAAAGTAATAAATATTTTCAGAAAATATGTTATATTATTATTAAAATATTATTATAATATAAATGCAATATTATTAAATTAATTAAAATGTTGGAATTAAAAATAGATAAAATAACTATAACTAGTTTTTTTTTATTAAATGTAATAAAACTTTTTAAGATAAAAATTCTGTTGCATATATAAAAGATGTTTATTAATTTTCAATAATATTTTTAATTTTTCTTGATAATTTAATATAATTATTCAGTGAATTAATTTAAAATTATATAATATAAGAATAATAAAGAAATGAAACAAAAAATTAAATTAAAAAAAATTGTTTAAATGAGAACTGAATATTTCTATCTGAAATAGAAATAAAAATCTACTTTGTGACAATAGAAAAGGAAGTTGATGATATAAAGTAGTTTTGATTAAATTATCTGACTTCTCCGAACAATATGTACAGTACACTCATATTGAGTGTGGACTTTAGAATATGCAGTAATCAATACGTTTATATTGTCACGTAAAGCTTATCAAATGTTATCATTGTACAAATAAGATTGTCAATAATGGTTAGTAATTAACAGGCTAGAATTATGAAATTCTGTTAGTTATTCTGAAGTGTAAAAATTATAAATCAAATATATATGTAATGTTAATAAATTTCCTAAAAATAAAAAAATTACAAATACATAAGTATATAAAGTATACATAAGTATAATATAATAATATAGAAATATATATAAAATAATATTACATAAAAATAATATAAATTATTACATTATAATAAGAAATTAAAACTTATTTTTTATTAAATTATTTTATTAATAAATTTTATATAATATCAAAAAATTTTATTTTGATATATGATTATAATATTGATAATTATTAATAATAATAAATCATGAAGAATGATTTTATATTAGAATTTTATCGTTATCCATGCATATAAAGTGATAATTTGATAATCTTCAATTAGGTCAATAGAGTAATGTATAATATCTCACATTAAATATAGAAATTACATAGATAAGATGATTCTAAATTATTTGTTGAAATATTTATTGTAACACATGAAACAGAGAAATATATATACATGCAATATATAATAAATAATTCAATAAATAAAAAAATTAAAAAATAATATAGAAATAACATTATAAATATATATTTAAAACATATAATATTTAATAATTTATATAAAATTATATAAAATTGTATAAAAATTTTTTAATAAATGCAAGTAATGATAATAAAATAATATACAGGATGTGCTAAAAATATTAAAATCCGTAAACTGAAGATTCCTGAATAATTTCAAATAACATTTTTCTTTATAAAAACTTTCGTTATGGCTTTGTTCATGAGTTATTAACAAAAAACACTGGCCAATCATGGAGCACATAGCTTAATCGAAACGTGAGAATAGCATAAATTATGTGCCGGCGACAGAACATGAACAAGTTCAAATAACATATGTTGAAGATATTTTGAATATTGTAGTTTTCTTCATATTTATATAAATATTTATATTTATATTAAATCTCATATTCAACATATATTCTACAACATATATTGCTTGGATTATTCATGTTTGGTTGGCGGCATGTAGCCAACGCATTATCGTGGTTCTAGACCATACGTTCTATAATCCAGTGTTTTTTGTTAATATTTCATTAACAAAATTGTAATGAAAGTTTTTACAAAGGAAATGTTTTAAAATTACTCAGAGATCTCTAATTTACGGAAATTCCAATATTTTTTATCTTATATGATTAATATATTATGACTAATAAAGTAAACTGTTTAATGTGATAAATCTAAATAAAGAAAATAATATTCAAATATAGATTATATTTCATAATAATAGAAAATATGCATGAATTGCCTTACACTAAAAATTATATTTATATTTTATAAAAATATAATGTATAATGTAATATAATGTATAATATATATGATTTTCTTTTGTAACTACATGCAATTCTAATTTAAAATATCTAAGGTATCAAATATATATTTATATACTAAAATAATTTTAAAATTAATATCTATAATCTCGGATTATTAATATTTATTATTAAGATCATTTTATTTCTAACATTGTTATTCGAAATAGATTATAATTTTATCTTTAATATATCGCGAACTGATGATATATTCATTCTGAGAAAAACAAGTTGTTTATAAAGAATATACGCATTAAGTTATTGCATTATAACACAAATAAATTATATCTATAACATCTTTATATCATTAAATATTGATTTAAATATAATTATATTAATAAATACTTATTTCTATATTTGATATCTTTTCTAGAAATACAGAAGTTTATTTAAAGATGGAAAGAATAGGGAACAATAAAATCTACTGAAAAATAGCATGCTAACCTCAATAGATGTCTCATATAAATGTATTTAGAATAAATATTATAAAATAAATGATAAACTTACATGATCTTGTTGCACTGTCATTTCCTAGTGATCCATTGATGTAAACGAAAACGATAAGAAGAACATAAAGTAGCTTCATTATTAATAATTATTTATTAAAAGCTATTATTTTAAAATTCGCGAGAGTGCTTTTAATTTTCCCTGTTTCGGAAGCAACCTTTATACACACTGGTATAGAAGGCTGCTTTAATGAAGCTAGATAAGAGAATGTGCGTGAACTAAATATAATGTACGACCATCGATCATTTAATAATTGATCAACAAATGTACATTCGTACTTTAATCGACGGGGAGTAACTGGAATTTTCTATTCTCTTTCTTATCACGCATGCGCTTTACCTATCAGCTGACTATGACTTCGTGAAAACTACCAACGAACGTGTTGTTCAATGTTCATTGTTGGAAGAACGTCGAAACGAGAGTATTCACGTTACTTCCCTTAAATAAGTTCTCTTTAATCGTTTTAGTAAGTATATAATAATGAATAATTTAAATTCAGTTTTTTATATTATAATTATATCTATTGGATATATAAATAGAAGATGAGACTAATACAATTGCGAAGAATATATTTTTTTATTAAACATAATTTTTTTATTTGATGTAAAATATTGCGTATTTCAATACAATGAAAATATCATTGTGCAATATATCTGATATCTATAGATAATATCAATTTTTCTTTGATGCAAAAAATGTATAATTTTTTTATATTAATGGATATTAATTTATATTAATTTTTTTAATTCTTAAATGAGTTTCCATTTTTTTTTTATTATCCGTTTTTAGTATTAATTTAATACATTTTTATAAGTATATAAACAATTGTATGTTATTTAAAATTTAACAATATAGTTATTATTTCATTTGTCTGTATATAATACACAGAAATTATTAAAAATATTATTTTTTATTAACGAATTATATTAAAATAGAAATAGAAAATCTAATATTAATGTTAGATAATTTTAAATAATGTTAAATATTTAAGTTAATTTCTTAAATATATTATTTAATTGGCATAAATATAAATATATTTATATAATTAATGTAAGTATGTAATTATATAAATATTCATTAATTATGTTTTATCTATTGTTTGATAGCACAGAAAACATGTTGTTCTTTGGAATATTATTCATATTTTTGGCAACTACCTCTGCTGAATATTGCACTGATGAAGTGAACAAATTTTGCAGTACTACAAAAAAACATGAGATAGGTGTGTAATGCAATATATACAAAAATATTTAATATTTTAGAAAATAAATAAATTTTATTCTTAAAAAATTTTTATTTTTTTGTATTTATAAAAATATATAGAATATTTAAATTTTTATATTTAGGTATTGAATCAAATTGTAATGCAACATATGGAAATATTCATGAACTTTTAGTACCTCTTCAATCTTATGCATATGGTAATATTGAATATAGTTTTCGATTTTTATTAATGTCTTCTTATTTGGGAAATTATGAAAATCAACGTGAAGGATTTAAGAAATTATATCGTAAATATTCTGATGAAATGTGGGAGAATGGAATTGATTTAATTAAATATATTACTAAACGAGGTGGTTCAATGAACTTCGGACAAGAGCCAAAGTTTACTCCTGTATTTATATATTTTATTTATTTATAATATAAGAATAAAAAAGAAATATTACTAATTTCATATTTTTTTTTAGATGATAAAAACTTTAGAATTGAATGAATTTGCAAGTTTAGCCACAGCACTTGAAATTCAAAAATCATTTGCAAACCAAGCATTAAAGATACATGAAAAAGCAAGTAAAAAACAAGATTCTGCTATTGCTCATTATATTGAAGAGAAATTTTTAGAACCACAGGCAGATCGTGTTCGAGAATTAGCAGGTCATATAAGGGATATGAAACGTTTCATTGATGAAAGTAGTAGTCATTTATCTATATTTTTGTTTGATCAATATCTTCAACAAAGTGTATAATTCGTTTATTACAGTTAAAAAGACATATAAATTAAAATTTCATGTTTTCAATTTTTCTATATATAAGTTTAATCCATGATAAACATACTCCTTTTTTTAGTTATTCAAAATTTTACATTTAGAATTAATATTGTATATTAATATTATATTTTTGTCATATTTCATTTAATAAAATATATACTTAATAAATTGTTTGTTTTAATTTGACATTAAGCAATAAAGATATAAATCAAATATATTAAATATTAATACCTACATAATTAAAAAAAATTCTATAAAAAAAATCTTTGAAAATACTCGTATTAAAAAAATAAACGAAAAAAAATTTTATTAATTTATTAGGTAAATAAGGATTATTTAATAATAATAAGGAAATTAGGAATAAAAAAGAATATATTTTCAGCATTAATTTATTTAATATATATACTTGAAATATACTTGTATTTAATTCTAAGATTATTTGATATCGCGTAAAAAAAATTTTATGTTCAATTATTTTGATAAAAGATAATAAGATATATGACAAGATATATATAACAAATAAGTAAATAAATAATAATATATTTAATACTTTATATTTTTTATTTTTAAAAGTTGTTTATATGTAACATTAATTACATCTAATATACATAATATATCAATATGTATTTTTCATATGCATATATTAGAATAATTTATTATCTTAATTACTACATATGTCATTTTAACCAATAGCATTGCTGTTATGTTTTATACAAGATGTGCTAAAAATGTTAAAATATCCGTAAAAGGAGATTTCAAATTTCAAACAACATTTTGCAAAAATTTTCGTTACGGCTTTTGTTATTAACAAAAAACATTGACTAATCACAGAGTGTGTAATTTAGTCGAGTTGTATCGGTTACCGAGCACGAATAAGTCCAACATATGTCGAAGAAGATATATTGAATATTATAGTTTTTTTCTGATATAATTCGATGTAATTTTTTATCGATAAAATATCCATATTTATATATTATATCTCATATTTAACATATTTTTTACGATATATATTGCTTGTATTTGTGCTTGATCGACGAAGTTAACATTACTATTGCGGTTCAACTAAATTACGTATTTTATGATTGCTAATGATTTTTTATTAATAATTCATTAATAAACCTATAACAAAAAATTTTGCAAAAAAAAAGAATGTTGCTTGAAATTCTCATTTTTGTTTACGAATGTTTTAATATTTTTGAGACACTCTATATATATTTGAATCATCAATTATAAAATAAAGATATAATTAAAAATTTTTCTAAATATAACACATTAATTAAATCTCATTAAAATCAAAATAAAATTATTTACTATGATTCATAATACAAAGTCATAAAGAATATAAGAATATGTGCTTAACCATACAAATATCATACAAAATTATATTAAAAATTATTATATATATTAAAAATTTTCATATTTATTATTAATTTCTTGTTTGAAATGTCTTGTTTCGAGAGAACAAGTAGATTACAATAATACTATTTTTAAATATAAAAATTTATGTTGTAATTAATAGGAACAACACGATAAAAAATTTTTTAGAATATATATATATATATATATATAGTTTATAAAAAAAAGTAAAAAAATGGAAAACAATAATTTTTTATAATATTTGTTAGAAAAAAATTATATAATTTTATGATACATTACCTGACAATACGTAGATTTATATCTTGTTTCATATAAACCATAATTTATAATTTGATATGAAAAGTAATACAAGTATTTGTATTCATTTAATAATCAGCCTCTTATTGTTAATTTTTTCTATATTATTATGTATCTTTGAAATAATAAATAAATAGTATTCATATTGAAATATCTCTCTAATGAAAAAAATTAAAAGCGTATTGTGTATATTATTTCAGTCTAAAATGCAGTTTAAGATTATTTATATCTACTTTTTTTTACTTTTAATAAAAACTTAATGAAAAAAAAAGATATATCCATAATAACAATTTAAAGATGTATTTGATATATTTGTGTTATATATGCTATTTTTTTATTAAAAAAAAAAAAAAAAAAAAAAAAAAATCACATTAATTTTTTCATAATTCATATATATCTTATACATGAATTATAAATTAAATAATAGTATATATTAACAAAAGAAATTTCTTTAAAATCTTTTCATATTACAAATATTTCATTAATATGTCACATTTTTAAAAATTTTTTAAAAATATTACATTTTTTAGTTTTTCATATTTAATTTTGTTTAATATCTAGTTTTTCAATACTGTAGCAATTATTTTCTTTTTATATTATTTGTTCATATAATATTTCTGAATTATCTATGTAATTATGTTACAAAGAAAAAAATATATTTCTTTGTAATATTGATTTCATTTAAAATTTAAATCCTTGTAAGCAGTCTTCTATAGCAATATTTTAATTGATTTTAAATTTTGATTAAAATATATCATTTTTTTTTAATAATATTCATATTAAGTGATAATCTAAAACAATAAAATTTATATAAAATGCTATTATATACATAATATTATAAATAAATAATTATTTTATTTTGAATTATTTTGAATTATTACCTATCTCATTTTTAATGTGCATCTTCAAATAGACTTCAAAACTTGTAATTTTGTATTATTTTACAAATTATGAGAATGTACCTATAATGATCATAGATTTTATAATTTATAATAGAAAAAAATACATTTAAAAAAATAATAGAATTGAATAGAATAATAAAAATAGAATTTTATACTTACTGAAGATATAATTCGAAGATGGATTAATAATGATGCGAGTTCAAGGTCTTCACTATAATTATTTTGTAATGGAACACTTCTATATCCAGATCGTAGACATCGCACCTTAACGTATTACGAATTAAAAATATTTGAATAGTAATTTAAAAATAATAATGATTTTATATAATATACATACAGGATAAGTGGCTTGTCCAATAAAATTACTATCACCAAACATATCTTCATCTTGCACAACAAATCGTATGAATGCGAAATATGGATTAAAAACTTCAAATTCACAGGATTCATTCCACATAGGATTGAATCCATTATCAGCTATAATGTTAATTTAATTATTATCCATATATCAAAATATTTTAATATATAAAATTTCCATGCTTACGTATTGTTCTTGTTGTTAATTTTGTACCAGAATCAAAATCCGCTCCTATAATTTCAATTTCAACAAAAGGACTAGCTATACCTCTTCCTGATCGAATTAAATGCCTTGCACCAATAACTTTTAAAAAAAACTTAAGTGATTCTACTCCATATAAACAATTCTTATCATATGGATTAAAATCATCTCTAAACATAAATTCAGGTTTTAAGATGTAACCACAATTGCCATTTTCTTTAAATTTGGCTTGATTAAGTTGCATTGATTTATCACCAGTTTGATAATTCAATGCTACCATCTGACAACCAGCATTCCACATTGGTACAGGATTATAATTTGATGAATCAATTCGTTGTCCTTTAGGATATACTCTACTAAATTGAATCTATAAAATTATAATTGTAAATATCTTTATTTTTTTAATTTGAAAATTAAATTTTATATTTATGTAATTTACCTGATGATATTTTATAAAAAATTTGTTTTCTTGTTGACACATAAGTTTTTCAGCTTTAGTTTCAGGAAAGCTACTCATTTCATTAAATGTAAAACCTTTTGTTTTTATTCTGTCTAAATTGAATGCAACAGATCTGCAGTAAACTATTAGATTAGACATTTCTTTAGCAATTCTCCATGCACGTTCCATTTCTTTATGTTGATTCTCCTAAAAAAAAAATGATTTATATGATATAAAAATGTTATAATAATTAGTGATTATTTAAATTCAAATTATTACTACTTCTTTAAAAATATAAAAATTTATAAATTTACTCTGACACTGGCATTTTGAGCAGTTTCTTTAATACTGGACATCCATTCTAATGCTGTATCTTCTGAAGAAGTTGCTACTTCAAATACTGAGCACATACTAGGATTTTGTATTCTTAATATCCATTTTAAATCAGGTCTTCCTCCTACTCTTAATTCAACAACAGCACCCATAATATCTAATGAACCTTTCTGTAGACTACCAAACATCATAGAATCTGCTGACTGAAAATAAAAATAAAATAATATATAACTATATTTAATGCTTTATTTAATAATATCTAAAATCATAAAATAAAATAATTTACATCTCCTTGATTATCTTGCGGTTTTATTTCTTCTACATAACTAGCAGGAAACCAATGTTGCTTTTTACCACCATAATCTCCTCGCCACCAACCACCACTTTGTCGATGTACGTTTGTTATTATAGCATGTTTTACTAACGTTAATTCATCATCCCTTCTTGCTTTATAATCATATATAGCTTTTACAGTTACCTTTAAAATAAATTAAGTTTTTTAGATTTTATATAGCTCATTATCTTATTATTATCTTATTTATATAACTCATTACTTTATTTTATATAATATTTTTATATAATTTATGAATTATTTCAAATCTTACTTTCGAAGTAAAACTAGTAGGATCCATATAACCAGGAATACCATAAACAGATCCATCATCTATATCCTATGAAATAAAAAAATTTGACAAATTTATATGTCAAAAAAATTATTTAGTATCAAAAATATAAAATGTACTATATACCAGTTCTATTTTTCTAATAACATCTTCATTTACAGGATGACTTAATTTGATTTTTTTATATAATGGATGTCTTTCATAATAATTAACTAATTCAACCAAACTTTCAAATTGCACAGTACCAATAGTATACAGACGCCCTTCTAATTTAATTCTGCAATGCTTAATTTTATTTTCTGCTCTGAAATGATGTAAAAAAAAGGAAAAAAAACAATAAAACTTCAAAGTATATTAATTAATATTTTAAAATATTTTACCTAAAGGATATAGCATAAGAATTATTTTCTTTTTCACTCGGTCTTACTAAAAATGCACCATCTGTAGGAATTCGTTTTAACATTTCTTCAGCTAAAGTTCGAGTACATTCTGCATGCCACCATTCTTTCTCTTCATGTTTATTTGGTTGCGGAACTGGTTCTTGAAGTGTGATTAAAAATTCCTATTCGTTTTATTTAGAATATTTGTAAATCAATAAAACAATATTATAAAAACAACAAAGATAATTATTACTTAAAATATTGTTTCTTCTTACTTGACTTCTTAATGGATGACTGCGGTAATATGTAATTAAACTATATAAACTATCAAAACAATTTGTATCAATAAGATAATATTGTGTTTGTCCCATTTCTTGTTTGAGTTTAATACGACAATGATTTACTTTGCCTTTGCGCCAAAAAGAAAGACAATAATCACCCACAAATGTAACGCATTGTCGAACTAAAAATGTTCCATCGCTAAGATGTGAATAACGTCGTAATAATTCTTCTGCTTCTTCTCTTCCTCTTGCTAATTTACCATGAAACCATTTTTCTCCAAAATGTAATTCATCATTTGGTACTCCCTATATTATAATCAACGATTAATTTAATTATATAATAAAATTTAACAACTTTATTTAAATTTATTTAAAATAACATTATTTAAAATTTAAAATGTACATACATCAGTTGGTCGCCGAATTACAGTTTCTTCATCATCATCATGTTCGTTTTCTTGGGTTCTAGAAAATGTATCTGTATAAAATAATTTTTGTTGCGTTAATACAAAAAAATGTGGATTCCATTCTCTATCAACAGGATCTTCAAGATATAGAATGCCATTTTTAACTGTATTTCTAAGATCCATTTCTTGTCTACTTTCATCATTTCGAATAAGAAATGATGTTTCGTCAACGCCATCAGGTAATTTTTTGTGTTTCAATATAATTTTTCTTCTCAGTGCATATGGTGATGGTAAACAAGTTTCATTTTTATCTATAGATTGAACTAATAACATATCGCCAAATATATCTTGCATTGTAATTGCCATTTTACGTTGTTGAGGTAAAGTACAATTATCTTCAATAGATAAAATAACAGGATAACTGTACAAAAAATATATTTATGCTTTTAATTTTTAGAGATAAATACTTTAATAGACATTACTAAGTACTTACTCAGAAGTAGCAAAAGCATGTTCTTTAATGGTTTTTATAACATCCAAAAATTTAATTTTTGTAGTTAATGTATGTCCATGAAAAATAAAGGGCATTCCATCTGGCCCATCCCAACAATCAAGTTCTATACATCTACATCCAGTTCTTAATGCACGAACATAAGCTTGGCAACTACTTTCACTGCTAATTTGATCTCCCATTAAATATCTATAAAGATATTTTAATTAAATATTTTACAGATTTTAGATTTATTTTTTTGGAGAGAAAGAAAAAAAAATAGTAATTACGTATTATGTGATGATGCTATCCAATAATTCGCAAGAGATTTGGTCATATCTTGATAGATTCGTGAGTATTTTGAATCCCAAACAGAATTTTGTTTTGAAAATAAAAAATCAATAAATTCCGAAAACGTAAAATGCGGTTCTTGTACATCTCTTTGAGGATCTTGTAAATAATCTCTAATAAAACATGACACTTCAACTTCATTATTTCCTAAAGGATCTTGTTGTTCAGTTATTAAAAAATTTTGGAATTCTTGAACAGTCACAATCTGTCCCGTTTTAGAATAATTAAGTAATTTACTCCAATCTGTAAGATTCTATAAAAATGAAAAAATAAAATATAATATACAAAATATTCGAATAAGAACATTAATAAATCAAGAACTCACATTTTGATCAAAGATAAATTTATGATAAAGTATAACAAAATCATCAAAACCAAGTTCATTTCTATTCCTTGTATCTATTTCTTGAAAAAGTTCTCTGAGTTTATTTGTTGCTATCTTACAATTAACTCTGGGTAAAAATGCTTTTATATCTTTTAAAGTAACTCTGTAAAATGTAAATCATTAAATATTTTAATATTATAAATTATAAATAAATTCAAAATTATAAATAAAATAATTTTTACGTTTCTCTTGAATTTTCCATTGCATAAAATTCTTTTCTTAGCCATCTTTCCACTTGTAAAGGATAAGGAGCTTTTATAGTATCTTGAACCAAGCGACGTAATCCTTTTACCCAAAGTTCACATTCTTTTTCACTAAGAGCTAAAACGAAAATATAAAAAGACAAACATATATTATTTAAAATTATATTTTAAATAATAAAATTAAATATTTAATAAATAATAAGGATATATTTACCAGAAATTGAAAGAGTTTTAAGACGAAATTCAGAACCATAATATACAACAAAACATCTAAGATTTTCTATTCTTTTTGCATCTTCTGGCCATTTTTCAAAATCTTTAGAATGTTTTCCTATCTTAATTTCTTTGATTTCTCTTATTTCAACTAAAATCAAAAGACAAATACATTTTTTAATATATATAAAATATATATTTATATATATATTTAATAAAAAATAAAACAATATTATATAACTACATATAAAATATATAATATGTTAATATAACGTGCAAGAATATATTTTTAAATATTATGCATTTGTAGAGATAAAAGCAATTTTTAAAAAATATATATATATTTTTAATTATTATATTACATATGCATGTTTTGTTATAATATATATAATCAATGCATTCACAATTATTAAAATTTTTGATTTTAATCAAATACCCATGCTATCCAATGGGGCTGATCCAATATATCAACAGTATCCATGGGCTCATTTGTTTGTAGACCAAAAATGAAGGAAATGTCCACCAAGATATGCATATATATTTATATAATTGAATATTATCAAATTAAAAATAATGAGGCCAGAAAAAAATATTAATTTAATTTAACATGAGATATAAAACATGTACATAAAAGCTTATAAGATGCAAGTCATTAACTGATTTAGATTGTACCTTTATTATAAACTCACCCATACATTATTCACAAGGACCTTTCCTTCAGGTTTTTGACCTATAAATAGTATCCTCAGATAATATTTTGCCCATTTTTGCTGTAGATATATCTTCATAACCATGCAAAATGTGTGCCTAGAATATTAGGTGAAAATTTATTTCAATTATTGTAGAATAAGTATTTTGTGAATGTATAAATACACATGTTTGTTATTCTTTTATATTCTTTTAATTAATATTTAATAAATGTGTCATAATTAGTAAATTAGTGAATTTATTTTTGGATTACAGAATAATATTGTTATTCTATAAATTATTTTTAATATTTCTGAGAATTGAAGATTTTTTTACCTGAACCATCAAAAGGTCTGAATGTTGCACTCCTTGACCATACAATTTGTCTAGTTTCTCTTCTTATCATAAGAGTTTTTTTTTCTGGTCTTTTCCTTGAAAAAAATTTTGTTACTACAGTTCCTCTTTCAAGTTGACTGATGATTTGTTCCATTTCAGGTATTATACCATTCATGTTTATAATATTATGGATTTGCTATAATAAATAATATATATATTTTAATTAATTATATTTTATGTGTTCTATAAAATTAAAAAAGTTTAATCAATAATAATTTCATATAAAAGAATAAAAAAAATTTATAAATATTATTTTAATTAAATTTTATCTACTTATACATATATATATATATGAGTTTTTGTTATATTTACTGATATTATATTAATTAAATATATATCATTATTATAATATATGCATATATTCATGTATATAATCATTTTATAAATTTCTAAAAATTCAAAGATATTTATGATATGAATATATGTGTTACTTTGAAATAACTTTTATATTTTAATATATTATTATATATAACATATGTTTAAAAAAACATAAAACTTTATTTCACAGTATATTTTATATAATTTATAATTGTTATATCTTTCATTTATAAGCATATAATTAATACTTATAAATAAGAAAATAAAATTTTTTATGTAATTATATTAATATATAAACACATTCACAATGTTTTTATATTAAATGGTATTATATGTATAATAGCATATATAAATATGTACACATATTTTTGTTAAAATGAGAAATAAATTTCTTTAAATTTTATTTTCATTAAATATATATTCCTTAATTATTTTCAAGTTATAAAATTATATTTGACTTTGAAAAAATAATTTATTTAATACATTGTTATATGGAATTCATTTATTAAATAACATAAACATAACCTATATTTATAAAACTCATTTGAATTTTAAATATAGTTTAATAAATAAAATTAAAAAAATTTTAAATCGTAAAATCAAAAAATTTAATATCATAATTATAAATATAAAATAAAATATAATATATAAAAAATATAACTGTTTTTTTATTTTTAATAGTTTAATATAGAATGAATAACACTTGTTTTGTATTATTCATTATTTGTCGTTTTTATAAATTCTTATTATCTTTTTTATCTTATATTACACACATAAAGCTTTATCTTACCTCAATCAGAAATGATATTTTATTAATTATATGATAAAAAAATTCAACTCTCTTATCATTTGTAGGTATCGGTATTATGTCTTCGTTTAGTTTTATCTGGGGATTTTTATTCTAATTCAATGTAATAATTCAATGTAATATCTGTCAATAATAAAATATTATTATATATTTTTATACAATAATCAATAATAATAAATATTATTTTATCTATATTTGTGTTTTGTTTGATAATTTTATGACTAAGATAATTTACTTTATTTTTGTATATCTAGTTTATTTATTTTCTTATATTTGCTAATGTTAGAGAAATTTAAATACAAATACATATTTATATATAGTAAATTTAAATATATACATGTAACAATATATGTACTTATTTAAAATATCGCACGTAATAGTATACAAAATTATAGATTTAAAACAAGAATACGAAGACAAAACAAAGATAAAACGAAGATAAAATAATAAAATTCTATTTAGTAAATTAAATTATTTTGAATGATACACGATTTTAGATTTTACATGTAGATATACATATATATAGTTTGAAAATGAAATTTTAAAATTATTTGATTGTATTTTTTAAATACATATATAGGATATTTTGTATAAATTAAATTATATTTATATTTATAATATCTCAGTTTGAATAACTTAGGAAATTAAGGAAAAATATCTGGATTTTAAATGATTACCTCATAATTTCATCAATTTTATTATCAATATCATATCATCTTAGAGAATTAAACTTAAAGAATTCTTTTATAGATGAACCAATAGATATAAAGAATTCACTAATAGATTTAAGAGTTGATGATTCTTGTTTATAATTTGCATGAATAGAAGATAAACATGATATACTATGTTCTTTAAAATGTATATTTTTATCTGTAGTTTTCTGCAAATAAATTGAATTAATTATTTCTTAATTTATATTTTTTATAATTATAATATAAAAATATTAATAATTATAATTAAGAACATGAAACTTACATGATTAATATTTTCTTTATAAGATGAAATATATTTAGAATCACTATCATTTTTAATTTTTTTAAATTTTTTTAAGAATACCAAACAACTATTATTTGATTGCATATCTGGATCTGCTTCATTGTCCTTTTTCAAATACATAATTTGTGAAGCATCCAAGTTAATCTATATATATAAATTTTAAAATTTATTAGAATAAAAATAATAAATTTTTTAATTAATAAAAAATTATATATGCACCTCAGTTTCTTTGTTTGATCTTTTTCTTTTACCAGCAACTATAGGTATATTTTCAGATGGAAATAAATTAAGGTTGTTATGCCTTAATGGTTTTCTTGAACTGCTATCTTTTCTTAATGTTTGCCTACATTCTGCATACTAAAATAAAAAAAAAGATAAAAAAAAATACAGATTAGTTTTTAAATTTAATAAATATTTAAATAAAAGAAATTTTTATTTCTTAATAATACCTTTTTTATGGAATTTTGTATTGCTTCTATCCATAAATTACTATCATCTTTCTCAGAATACAATAAGAGTGTCTCATTTAAACAAATGACACGAAATAATCCACCACTCAAAACTGATTCAATTTTACATTTATTTAATGGTAAAACACAACATACGGTCAAAGAATTTTCTGGATCACCTTTACAATATAATAAAATGTCATTCAAAAGAATAAAATATCTTTTATATACAGAACTTCCACGTCTCGAAACTCTCATTAATGATCCTTGTTTAATCAATTTTCTACCAGGTTTTACCAAATTAATTGGGTTCATAATACATTTTTGAAGTTTTAGTAATTTTTGTGATTCTTCATATTGTTCAATGAAGGTATTTATATGTCTTGCAGCTTTTTCAACTTCTACTAAACATACTATGAAAACAATCAATTTATTATATCTATTGATATCTATTCTAATTGATATTAAAATAATATTATTATATATAATATTGAAATAATATTATATATATTATATATATATTAAAAAATATTTTATAAGTATTTTACAATTATTTTAAAATTACCTTGTAAAAGATTATATTCTTTATGTTTATTAGATGTATGTTGCAAGACTTCTTTCAAGAGTAATTTATATCTAGGCACCCTTTGTATTGGTGTAATTAATAGTGAAGGTAATTTTCTGCCAACTTCTGGTCTTGTTTCTTGTTTACTAATAAAATTCTTAAACTCAATATCATTTTCTTGTTTATTCTAAAAAAAATTTATCTGCATAGAAATAATTTTTAACTAATAAATTAATAATATAATAATATATACCTGTAATAATAATAAAATTTGTTCATAATCATAAGCATAAATAGAATATAACTTAAAAAATGGAGCAAGTTTGTGAAATGCATCTGCAATATTTTGTGGATCTTCTTTTAATTCTTGTATTAATTCTCCACTAACATTATATAATGTTTTTATGTTTTCAGATAATGTTGAAAGTAAATTATGATTTAATAATTTTTTTTCAAACATAGGTTGTATAAAATACTGAAAAAAATATATATATTTGTATGTTTCATTTTCATCATTATATATTATTATATTATTATATCATCATCATTATTATATTATAATACTTTTAAATAGTACATAATTTTTAATATTTGAATAACATATTTTGAATTTTGAAAAATATATTATTAAATATCCATAGAAAATACCTCCATTAAGATTTCTAATTGCCGTAAATATGTAACTTCTGTCGTTAAAATTTCTTGAATAGCTTGGAATCTTAAATTTTTTTCTTTTTCTTCAAACTGTTTTTGATTACTTTCATTTAAACTGTTGAGAACTGAAAATTTTATATTATATAATTTGATAAAAAATAAAATATTAATTGTATATTATCTGTATAAATATCTTAAATTTTAATTTAATTTATTGAATTATTAATTACATGCACCTTTCATACGACTACGCATACTTAAAATATTTCTATCATTTATAATTTTCTTCAATTCAAAACTAAGAGGAGTTTGTGGTGATCTTGGAGAATTCATATTTATGTTATAATATGTTTCTTATTTAAATTATTGAATAATGTATTATATTTTTAATATTGTTATTATATTAATTTCATACTTTTTTATAAAATTAATTCTCAAATTATAATTATAATCCTGAAAATTAAATACTTTCACAAAATAATTCTTATCATTTAAATATTTTATTTAAATTCAAAATATCAACAAATTTTATGTTATTGTTTAAACTGTTTTACTGGTTGATTAACAAAGTTCCAATAAAAGTTAGATGATACTAAAAACTAGTGATTTTTTAAAATTTATGTTGGTCATACTGTAATATTTGAGGACTACTATATACAAGTTGTCGAATATCAAAACATATGATGATGAAGTGACAATTTCACGAGAATCAAGTTGTTAATACTTGCAAGCTGTATTCTTATAAATCTATTATTATCTGTAGTGACACGCAGAGGACCGATAAAACATTAGAAATATAACGTTATAGTACGATATTCAACATTAAAAAAAGGTACGATATAGTTGATTTATATCTCAAAAACTTACAAATTCGTATACCAGCTGTGAAATGTCACGTCCGGTGAATAATAATTAATTTAAAAAAATATTTATTTATAAAAAATACATTTAGTAATATTATTTAAATTCACTTACAATATATATTTGCTGTTTTTTTTTGAGTTATTTAATTACATAACAAAATATATAATTGATACGTTTATTTATTTTTTTAATTAAAAAAAGCTTAATTATAATTTAAAATAAAAAAGAAAACAAATACACTTTGTGTATAAATTATATTAATTATTTGTAAGTATTATTATTTATTTGTGCAATATATGATGTAATTGTTAAATAGGTTATGATACATGCAATGCTATAGGTTATGTTCTGCATTAATTGTAGTTGAAATTATTAATAATGAATTTAATATGCAAAATTTATAATATACAAATTCAAATTGTATTTTAATATAATTTTCTTATAATAAATATAAAAATAGTAATTATATTTATGAAATATATAATAATAATAAAAAAGCTTCTAATGTATATTATAAATTTCTGTTTTAACTACAATTTTAACTATAGAAATAAAACAAGTTTTTAATATTATATTCTATTTATTCTAATTATGTTTAGATATTTTAATTTAAAATTTATTATATTTATAAAATATATGGAAAAGATAAAAATGTAATGATAAAAATATAAGAATATATAATAATATATGATAATCTAATTTTTTTCAGAATATTTACTTCAAATCTTATAGAATATTTCATTCATTTTGATTTGGAAATGTATATATACAACATGTATAAATATTTTTTAAAAAATTTCATACATGGAAGTTGTATGAGTAGAAACTATTAGCTGTTACATCATCTTAAAAACAAATATTATATAATATTTAAAATGCCACAAGTGGATGGTGCTACAATACCAATAACGAATAATCAGAACAGTGCAACTGTACATAATAATCATAATACAAGTAGTTCAACTCGATCAGCCTTAAATAATAACAATATGAATACTGCTAGAAATAATAATAACCAAAATCCACTAGTTAATGTAAGGGATAGGTTGTTTCATGCAATATTTATTAAGGCTGCATTAACTTATGCAAGAACATTTCCACGACCTGTCAGAAGATTTATAGAATTTATAGTTTTATTGAAGGTAATTATATTTTAAAAATAATTGGAGTATTATATATAAATTAATTTAATATTATATATTTTAGGCTATAGCAGCATTTTTTGTTTTGGCTTATATTCATATAGTATTTTCACGAGCACCAACTAATTGTTTAGAACACATAAGAGATGATTGGCCGCGTGATGGTATATTAAGAGTTGAGATACTTAAAAATGGAGGAGAAGATTATAGTATAGAAAAGAGTTATGCAAAAGAAGAAAAGTTACGACAAGAAAAAGTTGATGATTTAACTAGTGCTTTAGGAATATTAACTAGAGATGGGTAAGGGAAAATATAATTTATAATAAATTTTAACATTTCTTTTCAGCATTAAATATTTCTACATATTTATTTTATATTAGATTTATCAATATCGAACCATCAGCTGTTGATGAAGAACGTGATACTACTAATGCATTGAATGAAGAAAATCATGACAGTTTAACATTGTCTGAAAAAGAAATAGTTATTCGAAGTGCCACTATTTCTGGTGAAACACAAGATCCAAATTTAAGTATTACTAATACAACAACAAGTCCTTCTTTACCTACTAAACTTTGGAATGAAATGAATGTAGACAATAAAGAAGTAAATATAAATAATTAAAAAATATTTATATTATTTTATATTATTATTATTACATATTATTTATATTATTTTTATAGTATATTTTTATTTATATATAAATGTAATATTGATTATATTATATGGAATATATTATATTAAATTACATTGAAAATATATTTCAGATATCAGATAAAAAACTATCCTTAACAAATACACAGAATAATACTATAGGACAAGATAATAAATCTAATAAAGAAGATGTTATTCGACCTTTAAAGGATTCAAATTCTGAAGTTAGGGCAGGTATAAGCTATACTGTATCTTCTAAAGAACTTAAAAATAACAATAAAAGCGTTTAATAACTATTATAACTATCTTTTAAATAAATAATTTTTTTCAGGTGATGGTTATATTGTAGAATATTCATTAGAATATGGTTTCTTGAGATTATCGCCTGTAGCACGGCAAAGATTAAATATTCCTGTAAAAATCGTTACTTTAGATCCTGTTAACGATAAATGCTTTGGCGATGATTTTTCAAGATTAATACTCGATGAACTTTTAGGATATGATGATTTATTAATGGCAAGCATTAAAACATTGGCAGAGCATGAAGATAATCAAGGCTTTTTACGGTAAATAAATCTATTTATCTATTGTTCACATTATTTGCTCTTATATATAATAAATTTATTTTATTTTATAGAAATGTGGTAACAGGAGAACATTATCGATTTGTAAACATGTGGATGGCTAGAACTACATATCTTGCTGCATTTTTTATCATGTTAGTTTTTGTAAGTATATATACTTTAATAAGCAATTAATAGTTTAATATAATTTATGTATGGATTTCAGTTATCAATAATATTTTAGAACTATAAATGACAAAATTAAAATTAAAATTTCTTTTTTTTTTTATTAGGATCGAATATTAAATATTTTATGAAACAAAGTAATTATTAATTTTTTATTTATTTAAATATTAAGATGTATAACTTAATAATTTAGAAATTCAATAATTTTTTTAAATTAAATTTTTCTTTCTATTATTTATGTAATGAAAAATTATATTACTTATATTATTGAATTATTGTATATCATTGTATTGTATATCATAATATCATTATAATATCATTATAACATTATAATGATAATTATAGTTCTAGAATGATATAAATTAGATTTAGTTTCATATATTATATGTTTTCAATTCATATATATTCTTTCTGTTAAGTGATTGCTATCATATATATTCATATAGTATGTAAAAGGATATGGCAATCAATTCAAAGTAACCATGCACTGAGATAACTCACGTATAACTCTCCAATCTCTTGTACCTTCACATTTTGTGATCCCTTTGGAATTGAATAGTTGGATATAAATCAACTTTATTAGATGTCTCATATTCGTTATAGAAATCCCAAGTTGATCATTTTGTATCAAATTACTCTCAAATGCATGTTTTATTACAACTAATAAAAGATAATAATTGTTAGAAATTTTGGGTTTCAAATCAATAATGATTATTACTATTATAAATAATTGTTTAATTGATAAATGTTAAAAATATTAATTTTGAAATCTATAATTATAAGTTTAAAATGATAAAATTTATAATCAATTTTTTTTTAAATGCTATTTAAAACAATTTTCGTTAAAAGGTAACATAACTTATACTTTGTAATTGAATAAGTGATTTGCGTCAATGTTTCATTGGTAGTTGCATTTCAATATAAACAGTACGCATGTCTGATGGATTGTGAAATTTCGGGGTATTCCCCGGGTGTTAGGAAGTGATTGGATCATATACGGACCAACGAATAGCTCCACTCGTGTTTAATGGGTTTACGCCGAGCGAACAAATGAGTAATATTGCATACTACTAACCGCGATTCAAATGCAATGCATTGCGGGGAAGTCTACATTTAGTTCATATCTAGGTATAGTGAAAAGCCAATTATTTTATGCATGAATAATTTTAGGAGAAAAATTCAAATATGAAACGGAAAAATATTTATTTATTATTCATTAAAGTAATTTTTGTATTTATATAAATGAATATTATATTATATAACATATATTATATACATATATATATATATATATATATATATATATAAAAATTAAATACAATGTCCAATTATATATTATATATTATATATATATAATTATATATTATATAATTGGACATTGTATTTAATTTTTTTTTCTTATTTTTTTCAATTGCTTTTTTTTTATTTCATAATTAATCTTAATATTGTTATATTAATGACTGAATAAATATTACTTTATAATATTTAATATATAATATTTTTTTTGTAATATTTGTAATGATTTTAAATTATATAGATTTTTAAAAAAGGCATTAGGAATTATAATTAATCTAATGTTGTTAAAATTATAATTATGATATTTTGATATAATTATGATCATGATTTGATTTTTTTTCTTTTTTTTTTCTGTATAGTAATTCTTAGTATAATTATGATTTAATTAAAACAACAATTTATTTGAAAATTAATTTTTTCTATGTTGAACGAAATATTGAAACTATTGTTTTTTTTATAAAATTATAAAATTATGTTATAAAATTTTAATATTTCATATGAAATATTAAAAATGTCTGAAATGAGAAATGAATCTCGTGCCATAACACGTGAATGTTACTTCAGTGCTTGGGATACTATTTGGGATTACCTTTGGTCAAGCCACAGTAGAGTCACGTGTACAGAACTGTCGCACATCTATATATTATCCCATATTTCCTCTGTCATATGCACATGACATTCTATGGATATCTTATACTATAATACGATTTACTTGAAAATATTTTCTTTTTTTGTTTTCCTTTATTTTATCGTGCATTTTTTTTCTTGTTTTAATAGAAAACTATTATTAGTTCTTTATTAAATTCATCTAAATTTTTTTATTATATATATTTATTGTTTTCAATGTCACAATAAGGTTATCTTTTTAAAAACAATTTGATAAAAATATAATATATTGAAAAAAAGATCAGAATATTTGGAAATAATTAAATTTATTTTTATTTTCATAAAAATAACAATAAAAAATAAATACAATTCGAATAATTCAGAAGTAAATTGAATAAATTTTAAT
This sequence comes from Apis laboriosa, assembly GCF_014066325.1. NCBI lineage: Eukaryota > Metazoa > Arthropoda > Insecta > Hymenoptera > Apidae > Apis > Apis laboriosa. The sequence goes on from NW_025222129.1 coordinate 4,797,492, forward strand.
AATATAACTAATACAAAAATGCAAAAGCTAAATATACTATTGTACTGATTATACAATTGAGAATCTAATAAAGAGTACATATGAAAATGCTAAAATGCATGATCAATAATTTAGCTAAGAAATCAAATATTTTATTTGATATCAGAATTTTTAATATTATATAATAACACAAGTGTTTATTAAATATTTTTATTATAATAATTATAACGATATAAATTTGACTTTTGACTTTGGTAGTCATATACTTTGGTAGTACTGACATATAATTGCAATTTTAAAATTAGTTAATATTAGTTAAAATTAGTTAATAAATTCAGTTAATTATTACAAATTGTTATTTATGAATTCAAGCTTTATTTTGTTTAAACCAACAGTGTTGTGAATAAAATATATAGTGAATTTATAATGAATTGTTTCTTAAATAATATTTTTAAAGTGCGTCATATTCATCTCAATATGACGCATACAAGATGTCCTAAAAATGCATATATGTATGTATATTTATTTAAAATTTTTTTGATATCATTATATTATTTATATTATATTGATTAATATTAGATTATTTTAACAATTTGATCTATTTTAAAATTAAAGAAAATTTAATAAAATTATGAATCATTTTTATTAAGAAATTTATTAAAATAAACAAAATTTTTAAGCATCAAAAAGTATGGTTATCTTTTTCAACGTTGAACTGTCTTTTCGTGTTTCCTATTTAAATAATTTGTATCGAAATTAGTATACAATTCTAAAAGTGATTGAAATATTATATTTCGAGAAATATTAAAATATTAAAAAGAAATGTATAATATAATATTAATAATTTTATAAAATAATAATTAATTTGTTTTCATTTTCAAAATAGAAGATTAAAATATATTAAATTTATAAAACGATTTTACGTGAAATCAATTTTTTTTCAGAAATTCGAGATTTTCTTTTTTTTTTATCGCCTTTCTTATAAATAACATTGTTGACGCATCTGCAAAGTACGATTAAACGTTTCTGTTATCAAGGTTGCTCATAGTAAATAGTGAATTATCTCGGGGGTGTCAGGTGCTAGTTCAATCTGAACCATTCGCAATTCAATTGCATTATTCGTTCTCAACCTGGTAACCGAGTGCGACTGTCGATTTGCAATTTGCTTCGTATCCTATCTTTATTGCAATTTTCTTTTACGAAATAATAAATATTATCGCTTTGATACACATTAATCGATATTTCACATAAAAAAAAAAGAAATTTATTGAAATTGTATGTTCATTACATAATCATAATTACTATTATTATAATTAATTGATAATATATTATTATTATTATTATTATTATTTCGAATAAAAAATATATTTACGTAAACATTTAGATTGTAGAAATTAAAAAAAATTTAATTATGTAATATGACATTTTTTTTCTTCTTCTTTCTAAATTATTTAGATAAAATATTCTAAATATTCAGATATTACATATATAAATATATGTATGACATTGAAAAATATAATGTACAATGATATAATTTTTTATTTAATTGATTTTTTCTATATATTATATATATATTATTTTCTATATATTTTCTATATAATATGTATTTAATTATTTCAGACTATCTCCATTTCAATGTTACTACGGTACTCGCACCACCAGATTTTTGTCTTCATTGGTAAGTGATTGTATTTATAATCGTACTACATAAAAATCATTGATTGTGCTTGTTTTTATAATGTCGTTTTTTTATTATAAATAGTTATTTATATATATATTTACAATATATATTTACAAATTTTGATAGATTTATAAAAATTTATATATAAATTTTATTCATATTCAGGTTTTCATAAGAAAGTTTTGAATTTGAATATTTTTAAATTTTAGACTATTTCAGACTATTTATTTGTAACAAAATTATTATAATTCATCTATCAATAATATAAATATAATTTTTTTTTTTATAAAATTACATAATATATAATTTTTATAAAATGTATGCATACAATCATAAAAAAATATTGAATTGCATTATTTTCGATTTATATCACTGAATCGTTTATACGATATTTAAGAATCAAATAATTAATTACAAATTAAAGAAACTTTGTTTAAAGTTACATATTATTTTTCTTTCAACGATTAATCTTCGATTCGATCTATGATACGAAAGGCAAATGCCCTCTATATCTGATAATTCCACACGACAGAATTAATTGATTTCCGTATCTGTAGCCTTTATAAAATTCAAGCTGATATTGTTTCTAAAAATCATTTATCTGTAAAAGGAAATCTTATAATGCACGTTATCTGAAAATCTGAGGTTAACACCCTCTTATCCGGAATAGTTCTCCTGCAAAATTTTTGCTCTCCCTCCTTGTCCATTTCCATTATATAGGAGAATTTGTTACCATTCACGACATTCTTTGAACAGTCAGTTTCTAACTTCTTACGTGTCTTCGTAACAATGCAAGTGTCACATTTGACTGCTTTCGAGTTACTCTTTACTACTTTGATCTTCATCATCTTGGCCAAGCTTACTTCAATACTGTACACACAGTTCACTTATTGGAAGAGGAACAAAGTTCCGTACGTACGGTCAAGTCCTTTATTTGGAACCGCTTGGAGAGTGTTCTTTCGCCTCGTCAGTTTCCCCAATTACTGTAAATATATTTACAATTATCACCCGGATGCGAGATACGTCGGAGTGATGGATTTCGCCACGCCGACCGTGATCGTGCGCGATCCAAAACTGATCAAAGAGATAGCCGTGAAGAATTTCGACAATTTCCCGGATCATCGAAGCTTCGTCACCGAGGAGATGGATCCTGTATTCGGGAAGAACGTGTTCTCATTGAAGGGTGACCGATGGAGGGAGATGAGGAACACACTGAGCCCCTCGTTCACGGCCAACAAGATGAGATTCATGTTCGATCTCGTGTCCAAGTGTTCCCGCGATTTTGTCTCGTGTTTGCACGATCGTTTGGAATTTTCCTCCGAGATCGAGGCGAAGAGCGTGTTCACCAGATACTCGAACGACGTGATCGCCACGGTTGCCTTCGGTATAACCGTCAACTCGATCGAGGATCCGGACAACGAGTTCTACAAGAGGGGTATCGATGTATCCACGTTCTCCGGCACGTTTCGTTTCATAAAATTCATGCTGTTCCGTTTGAACCCGCGTCTGACGAGGATGGCAGGCCTCACGTTCCTGTCCCGCGCTACGTCCAAATTTTTCTGGAGAGTGATCTCTGAAACGGTGACCGCTAGGAAGAGACGCGGCATCGTCAGACCGGACATGATACACCTCCTGATGCGGGCGACCGATTCCAAGAAGAAATCCACCCACGAGATGACCATCGATGACATCGTGGCGCAGGCGTTCATCTTCTTCCTGGCCGGTTTCGACACAACTTCCACCCTGATGTGTTACGTGGTCTACGAGCTTGCCCTGCACCAGGATATTCAACGGAGGCTGCGCGAGGAAGTGGACCGCCTGTTGGACGATGGGATGGAAATCTCTTACGAGGACACGTTGGGAATGGAATACATGGAGATGGTGATATCCGAGACCCTTAGGATGCATCCACCGACGTTGTTAATCGACAGACAGTGCGCCAAGGAGTTCCATTTGCCTCCAGCGGGTCCAGGCTACGAAGGTGTTACGATACATCCCGGTGAAAATATTTGGTTCCCCGTTTTCGCGATCCATCGTGATCCCGCGCATTTCCCCGATCCGGACAACTTCGATCCCGAACGATTCAATCGTGAGAATAAGAATGGCGTCGATCCTTACGCGTACATACCTTTCGGGGTTGGCCCCAGAAAGTGCATTGGCAATCGTTTCGCGTTGATGGAAACCAAACTTTTGATCGTTCATCTATTGCGAAAGTTCGTTATAAAGCCTGGCGAGAGAACCAAGCATCCCATTGTGTATAAGAAGGCTGATTTCACGTTGATGCCGAAAGATGGGTTTTGGATCACTTTCGAGAAGAGAAACAATTAATTAAACTTACCTTCTTTTATTACATGTTATTTATAACATCGAGGTACGCTTGATGGCGAAGGATAATTCGATAAAGACAGGTTGTATTTCTGGTAAAGTTTAATCTAAATTCTAATTTTAGTTTCAATTTTTTGAAACTAAAAATCGGGGGAGGATTGTATATAAATTATTCGTACAATATCTTGATAAAAAAGTAAGGTGAATTAATTATATTTAATATATTTAATCATATACATTGTTATTGCAATAAATTATTAAATCTTACAACGTTTCATCAACAATTATTACACCAAAATCGATCTAAAAGATATTGTTATCTTTTAGAAATCTTATCACGTGTCATAATATTCTACTATAAATAATTGCAATGATAATAAATTTTTAAATCATCGTAATCTTTAATCAATAAAATTTTTTCTTCGTCGAAATTATTTCCCGTTACAAGCAAATATACTCTCGCATCTATACTTTTGATTAATAATAATAATTTTTCCTTTTAATTAAAAAAAATTGAAAAAATTATTACGAAATTATCATGCAAATTGATATTTGCATCACTCGATGCACTTTCACTCGAAATCACCTTATAGAAACATCGAAATATTCGGGACACGATCCCGTCGCATTAATAAAACGAAATTGAATCGATGTTCGGCCAAAAAAAAAAAAAAAAAAAAAGAAAAAAAGAAAAGGAAAAAAAAAAAAAAATCGTCCGTGGAAAGAGTTCATTGTACGCTTGTCCCATTTTTTGATCGGGGCATCGAGTTTCTTAAAATTACTCGTGCATACCCAATAGCGTATCACGAGAAGAGAAGAGGAGCAACGTGATAATGACACCATTCCCTCTACCGCAACGATAAACTCTGTACACATTGCTCGGCTCATATTTATAACCTTGTAGCTCACGCACGATAGTCATTTGCGGTTGAGAGTGCGATGGAGATTCTATCGACCTCGTCAGTGTTTACTTTAACGGTGATCGCTTTGATCACCGTGATTTTATCGAAGTTCTTCCCAAGCAACAGACGTATTGGAAGAACAATAACGTGGCTCGCATCAGACTCGTTCCGATTCAGACTTGGCCCGTTTTGGAAATTCTTCATCCTGAAAGAATATTAGTTGGTCCAGTTCTTCCATTTCTGTCCGCAGAAGTATAATTATCGTCCAAACGCGCGAGATATCGTTGGAACGATGGATTTCACTTTGCCGTGAATCCGTCAATTAATCCGGAAGGTAGCTTCGATCGTTTCACCGATCATAGATCTTCGACGAGGAACGTATTTTTTTTCTGAGAGGCGAAGAAGATGAGGAACATTCTCTCTCTCCTTTACAATCAGCAAAATGAGATCGACGTTCGAAATTGCTCGCGACAGTTTGTGGATTATTTGCATTCCGAATATATCCTCCTCGATGGACACGAAAGAAAGGGTTCAACAACGACGTGATCTCGTCTATCGCCTTTTGAATTGGAAATGGAAGACAGAGACAACGAGCTCTTCGCGAGAGGAAGAAATATTTTCGCCAATCTTACGAACATTATTACGATTAAATTTTTATGCGACTTTGTGTCCACGATTAATGAGAGGTATTAGGAATCAGAGTGATTCGTAAAATCATCGACTTTCTTCGTCGTGTTGCAATCTAAAGGAAGCGCGGGGAACGAGGCATCGTTAGACCGGATATACTGCATTTATTGCTAGAAATAAAGAGAAGTTCTACCATCGATAAAATGACTATGGACGATATCGTTTCTCGAGCGATTGGTTTCTACACGGATGGCCCTGACTCGCCTTCTAATTTCACGCGCTTCGTTTTATACGAGCCGATCCTGCATTTGGATGTTCAGGAAAGATTACGGAAAGAGATAGATCGATGAAATTTCTTAGGAATCCTCTGTCGAGGATGGAGTATATGGGGATGGCGATGAACCCTTAGAAAGTACCCCGGTTTGATTTTCGTCGATCGAGTTTGCACGCGAAAATTCGCGTTACCAGGGACTGGATACGATGATGCAACTTTATAACCCGGCGATATCGTTTTTCTCTTTTATATTGGATCACGATCCTAAATATTTTCCCGAGCCGATGAGCTTGGATTTTACGAAAAGAACAAGGGTAACATCGTCCCTTACACGTATCGTTGGAAATCAAGATTTTGATGGTTCGTCTTTTGCGTCGATTTTCGATCAGACTTAACGAGAAGAAAGCCAGAAACTTATCGTTTTTCAGAGAAATAATCTTGTACTCCTGAATCTGGAGGAATCTGGATTAGATTGGGAGAAAGGAGAGATTTTAGATACTTTGATTAGAAAAAAAAAAACTTCGTACATTATTTTGCAAGGAGATTTATACGTATATAGACCAAAGATTTTTGATTTTAATGAAAGTTTAGTGTGAATAATATATAGTGTATATGTAAAGTATAATTGATCGTATATATACGAAGTATATAATTTTTTCTATTAAGATGGGAAATCTTTTTGAGAAAGTGAAATCAATTTTTTCATTTCTTGAATACGATTTTTCTTGGAAATTTGTTTTTTTACAATAGTGTGTACAATAATTTATTTTGCTTTATTTTTAATTATCGTTAAAGAGTATTTTTTTAAATAACTGGAAAAGTCATTTCTAAAACTTTGAGTGTCGATTTCACTTTCTTCAGGTAATATTCTGTCGAAAAGAAAATAACAAAGTTTCTTCACAGATAAAAAATTTTTTATTTTTCGTTTTTTAATTTTTAAATTAACGATGAATTTTTATCTTAAATGTTGTTCGATTTGATAAATCGAAGGGTTGAACGAAAATTATTTTCTTTAATTGAATAATGAAAAGTGAAATTTTGAACGATCATTTTTTCTTTTTTTTTTTTTTAACAATTGTCAATGATTTTAATTATTTTACTTTTCGAATAAAATTTCAAGTATTTATCCGACACGTATATATTTTACACGTATAGATATTTCTAATTTTACAAAAAAAAAAGGGGGAAACAAAATTAGCAAGAATTTATCTATATAATATCTAGTGATGGTGGAGAATCTTTCGTTATTTCGAATTGCTGTTTACGAGGAAAAAACTCGCCGTACGAAAAATCAAACGCGTAACAACGGGAGAATTTCGAAACGGTATTGTGCAATTGCCGATTTAATTCCTCTTTAATTCCCTCTTTTTATCCCTCTTTTTTCTCTTCTCTCCTTTCTTTTTTTCTTTCTTTCTTTCTTTCTTTCTTTTTTTTTTTTTGTCGTATTATTCTCACCCGCGCGGATCAGAATCGACGGCCGACAATTGCTACAAAACGATATTTTCAGAATATCGAGACGAGGAAGAACGCAGTTTGTTCACGTGGTTGACGTAACACAGGCATTCTACCCCCCCTCTCCATCCTCTGTCCCTCGTGCAACGATAAATCCGTATATGTATTCGTCCATATTTATAACATTCCTCCTAGTCACTAGAGACAGAGTACGCTCGTGAACCATCCTTGGTGGCCGATGGAGTCACCGACGTTCCTTTTTTCGTTCAAGTTGTTGGCCATCGGCCTCACGGCGATCGTCCTCGCCAAATTCGTCATTTTATTGCACCATCAGTACAATTATTGGAGAAAGAGGCGGGTTCCCCATGTAGGGGCCGTGCCCGTCCTCGGCTCATCGTGGAGGATATTCACGCGCCGCATGTCCCTTCCCAATTTCTGTTCGCTCGTTTACAAACATCGACCGAGCTCCAGGTACCTCGGCATGATGGACTGTTTCACGCCAGTTGTTGTGGTTCGCGATCCGGACCTGATCAAAGAGATAGCCGTGAAGAATTTCGACCATTTCCCCGATCATCACAGTTTCATCAACGAGAAGATAGACCCTATATTCGGGAAGAACGTGTTCTCATTGAAGGGCGACCGATGGAAAGAGATGAGGAACACACTGAGCCCCTCGTTCACGGCCAGCAAGATGAGATTCATGTTCGAGCTCGTGTCCAATTGTTCCGAGGAGTTCGTCCGTTATCTCTACGATCATCCCGAGTTCTCGAGCTCGATAGAGGCGAAGGACGCGTTCACGAGGTACACCAACGACGTGATAGCGACCGTAGCTTTCGGTATAAGCGTCAACTCGATGGAGAATCGGGAGAACGAGTTTTACGTGAAAGGAGCGGACGCGACCAATTTCGGCGGTATATTTCGATTGTTCAAGTTCATGCTGTTCCGTATGAATCCACGTTTGACGAGGATGGCGGGATTGTCGTTCCTTTCACGGGACACCGCCACCTTCTTCCACAGAGTGGTACGCGAGACCGTGAGAGCGAGGGACGAGAGGAGGATAGTCCGGCCGGACATGATTCACCTTTTGATGCAGGCTAGGGACAAGGATAGGCGGCCCGCAGCCACGAATAATCGGATGACCATCGATGACATCACGGCCCAGGCGTTCATCTTTTTCCTCGCCGGTTTCGACACGTCCTCCACGCTAATGTGCTACGTTGCCCACGAGCTGGCGCTTAACCCGCCCGTGCAGGAGAGATTGAGGGAAGAGGTGGATCGTTTCATGGACGGGGGGAACGGGATGATCACGTACGAGGCACTGTTGAAAATGGAGTACATGGATATGGTCACGTCTGAGACATTGCGAAAATATCCACCGATAGTTTTCATAGACAGGCTGTGCGTGGAGAAGTTCGAATTGCCCCCGGCTGAGCAAGGTTACGATCATTTAATCGTGCATCCGGACAATATCGTTTGGTTCCCTGTTTACGGCCTGCATCACGATCCAAAGTATTTCCCCGAGCCGGAGAAATTCGATCCGGAACGTTTCAACGACGCGAACAAGCGCAACATCGTCCCGTATACGTATATGCCGTTCGGCCTCGGACCCCGGAAATGTATCGGCAATCGTTTCGCGTTGATGGAAACGAAGATTCTGATCGCTTACATGCTGCGCAAATTCCGTATCAAACGGACGGAGAAGACGAGAGCGTCGATCGAGTTCAGCAAGACGAATTTCTCGTTAACTCCTGATCACGGATTTTGGATCGGTTTGGAGAAGAGAGATCCTTAGACTTTTTTTCTTTTTTCTTTTTCTTTTCTCTCTCTCTCTCTCTCTCTCTCTCCTTTCTTTCTTTTTTCTTCTTCTTCTTCTTATTTTTAATTTCGTGATATGGGTAAGCAGTTAAGTGTACGTTGTATTTTTTGTATTTGTTTTTTTTTCTTTCTTTTTTTTTTTTTTCCCCCCTTTGTGAAAGGAATATGTGATATTTAAAGTGAACGGATACTGTTCTAGATTTTTCTATTTTTACCGATTAATATATCGGCAGTATTATAAGTATATAATGGTTTCTTATTAGTATTAGCATATAGTGGTTTCTTTGATTTAACATGATCTTGCGATATGGTTATGAAACGATATATACGAGAATAATTTGATAATTTTAATGGTTATGACTTAAAGTGAATGTATGTAAATGAAAATATATAAATTTCATTGACATTTGACGTGAGTTTTTTGTGCAATAATTTGAAATATTGCCGTTGATTTGGAGCAAGTGTGATCGAAATAAGATGAATCGTGTGATCGATCGTTTTATATATATATATTTTTTTAAATTTCTCTTTTTGTACAAAATCTATTCTCCTCGATTTAGCTTATTTTTCCTTGCGTCTCATCCATTCGAAAATTGTCAAATTTATTTTGCAAACATGATTAGCCAAAATCCGAGAGAGAATTAACTCGCAACAAGTATCGTACGATGGAACGATTTTTCGTCCTCCTCTTCGTAATTCGAATTTCCTTTTTTTTTTTTTTAAATTAACTTTCTAATCTAAAGTTGCAAGCGATGTAAGCGAACACGAGGCAATTCCTTGCGCCCAAAGAAAATGATACGGAATATCTATTTTTCTCGATATTCTTTCTCCTAGCAAATCAGCTTAGAAAATTGCATATGCAATTGACGCAAGTATATACGATAGATTTATAACTCTTATCGTATTTATAAACAATGTTCTACAATTTCTTTCATGTGTCATTTACACGAACACTCAGCTTTCGTAGAAGCTGGCGTGTATCTACTACGTACTCCATGAATCATATCTTATATTGTTAACATATATAACTGCGCAATAATTTTATTTAAATTAAATCTTGGGCGAGGAAAAAAAGAAAGAAAGAAAGAAAGAAAGAAAGAAAGAAAGAAAGAAAGAAAAATTCGAAAAACGAATTCAATCATCTATCTCGCGTTTCTCTATTATCTATATTTTATAAACAATTTCTCTGCAATTTCTTTTGATGTGCCATTTACACACATGCAGCACTCGCTCTACGTAGAATTTTAATTACGTTTCTATCTCCGCGAATCGTATCTTATTATTATTATAATCATCGACTGCGCAATGATTTTTTTTTTTTTTTTTTTTTAAATCTCGAACATTTATTCAGACGGAAAACACTTTAAAGCTCGCACGTAAATTGCACATCGATCGGTTCAATCTTGCGGCAAATCAAAACGGTTTATGAAGAAGGTAGACGAGATACAAGATCTCGTTCTATCGATTATAAAAATATATCTGTATTTTTACACGCAAGTAACAGTTACACTTTGTCTTCGAATCGAAGTCGCACCAGTTCCTTGTTCTAAAAATACGAGCGGTAACAAGCGATACGATTGTTCGATGCTGCATTTATCTTTCTCTTCGTGATTCTACCCTCCGTTTTTTTTTCTTTCTTTCTTTCTTTTTTTTTTTTTTTTTTTTTTTT